>NC_051434.1:10593106-10600753 GCF_001649575.2 Kryptolebias marmoratus
AAATAAACATTTGAAATATATGAGTTTGTATGTAATGTATGAATATAATATACAAGTTTCACTTTTTAAATGGAATTACTGAAATCAATCTACTTTTTCATGATATTCTAATTTTATGACCAGCACCTGTACCTTATTTCAGTGCTTAAGTTTTTGAATGCTTCGTTATATGTTTTTTTTTGTATTTGTTACAGGAAGCTAAACGATTTCAAGATATCGACAAGTCCTGGATTAAGGTCATGCAGAGAGCTCAAAAGGTCCCAAATGTGGTGGAGTGCTGTGTAGGAGATCCAACTCTGGCACAGCTCCTGCCAGAACTGCAGAAACAGTTGGAGCTCTGTCAGAAATCTCTTGCAGGGTAATTTTTTTGTTCCCAGCTTTTCAAGTAACTAGACCCACCCTGAAAAAAAGAAAAAGTTTAGCGTGAAGGAAATAGGCCTAAATATACAGAGAAATATGTATAAAGTACATTTAGTATTGCTGACACGTGTTTCTAATTTAATAGTTACCTTGAGATAAAAAGGCTCCTGTTTCCTCGATTCTTCTTTGTGTCCGACCCTGCTCTTCTGGAAATCCTTGGACAAGCCAGTGATTCGCACACAATTCAGGTTGAACATGAAAGTCACTTTTTAAATTTTTTTAATAGGTGCATGTACAGTCCTAATATTACTGTGAATAACATTATTTCTGGATAATAACGAAATGATCTAAAGTGTTAGAAGATTTTGAATATAAAAACTCCAGTATTAAAGGAGTTCTTAACACTGTTTTTCAGTTAGAAAATATTTTTTTTCTTTTCTTGTTTAATTTCATGTACAAAAACACAACTGTTTGTCCACTCTTTCTCAGTCACATCTCCTGGGAGTGTTTGATAACGTCAGTGAAGTCGAGTTTCATGCAGCAGAGTATGATAAGATTTTGACCGTCATCTCACAAGAAGGGGAAAAATTACCGGTATGTAAATCTGAATTTAATTTTCAGAGTTTAGGAGAAAAATTGTTTCTTTGCATAATGTAAATATAATACACAAACCTTATTACTTTAATGTTTACTGTTCATGCAGCTGGCCTAAATAAAATATAAATGTCATAAGTTATTTGGTCACACAGCCAGCTGTGGAAAATATGAATTGAAAAATTACCTACTTTACAACTATCTGAGTCAAAGCTTTTCCTCACAGCTCACTATCATAGCACCGTTTTAAAAAGTGTGTTAATGGTTTCAGCTGGACCATCCCGTCATGGCGCAGGGACCAGTTGAGGACTGGCTTGGGGAACTGCTGTTGCAACAACAGACCTCGCTGCATTCTGTCATCAGAGCTTCAGATTGGGAGATAAATGATGAAGAGTTTGATCTTCTGGCTTTCCTCAACAAGTTTCAAGCACAGGTACAAGACCTCAGTGTAGCTGTTAGTAAATTTGTCTAGCTGGTTGTTTTCAGATGCCAATCTGGTAACAAACTAATAGGTTGTTTATAGTCATATTTTTTGTAGAATTAGTTATCTTCACTACTTAACCCCAAATCTGTGACAAGGAATGTTTTGCTTCCTGCAGCTTCTCATTGATTATTAAATCGCTCTATGGGAAAGACTAATTTTTTTGCTGCAGAAGAGTCAATGCTTTTTCAGGCAATTTGCCTAATCATTGTGGATCTTTAAACAGAGATAGGAAAGCAGGACAGTAATGATATCAAAAAACCTTTTAGTTCAACAAACTTTTTAAAATAAAAAGCTCCATATTTTTTGCAACTGTTCTATTTGAAACTTCACAAATTCGCTCTCTCCTTTATCATAGCTTTATTAGATGTGATCTTTCTCTAAACTTGGTGTCAATAGTTAGTAAAATTACTAATTTAAATACGCTTTGAAGTGTGGGAAGATAAGTTGAATTCTAATAGGAATTTGATACCTTGTACCTGATTTTCTAGTCTTTACCCAATACGTCTTTTTGTTCTTTGTATAAATTTTGCATTTAGGTGGGCTTGCTTGGAGTCCAGATGCTTTGGACAAGAGATGCAGAGGAGGCCCTAAGAATTGCTGAAGATGACAAAGAGATTATGCTTTTTACCAAAAAGAAATTTCTCAATCTGCTGAGTGTGCTCATTAAACAGACCACCTATGACCTTAGCAAGTTTGACCGAATCAAATATGAGACACTTGTCACAATCCACGTGCACCAGTGTGACATTTTTGTTGACCTGGTAAGTTCTTTGAAAAATTTAGCTTAATTAAGAGCAAATAATTATTTTTTGTCTGTTATTGGCTGTAACTGTGTTTTATGTATCCCATTAAGATTTTTATTTCCTGTCCACACTAGGTAAAGAAGCATGTAAAATGTGTTAGTGACTTTGACTGGCTGAAGCAGAGCAGGTTTTACTTCAAGGAGGACATGGACAAAGTCATTGTCTCAATCACCAATGTTGACTTCATTTATCAAAATGAGTTCCTGGGTTGTACCGATCGGCTGGTCATCACCCCTCTGACCGACAGGCAAGTAAAGTGGAAACTGACGTATAAAAAAATGAAATATTTTGTAACAGAATTTTTCTAATACAGGTTTACAACTATGTTGCATTCAAAAACTGCTTTTTAATTGTCTAGGTGTTATATTACACTGGCCCAGGCTCTGGGGATGAGCATGGGAGGCGCTCCAGCTGGCCCAGCCGGCACTGGTAAGACTGAGACCACCAAAGATATGGGCCGCTGCCTGGGCAAGTATGTTGTGGTTTTCAACTGCTCTGATCAGATGGACTTCAGAGGACTTGGCAGGATATATAAAGGTATCTTGGGTCATGAAACAATTCAAGCAGTGGCATGCAGTTTCATTTATGTCATGACCTTTTTTGATTTTATTGTTATTTATTTATTTTTTTTAAGGGCTTGCGCAGTCAGGGTCCTGGGGCTGCTTCGATGAGTTCAACAGAATTGACCTGCCGGTGCTTTCTGTTGCTGCTCAGCAGATCTACATCGTTCTGACAGCACGCAAGAAACACAAAAGCACTTTCATTTTTACTGACGGAGACTGTGTAAATTTGAATCCAGAGTTTGGGCTGTTTATCACTATGGTAAAATAAACTTTAACATTAGATTGAAAATTTTATACGTATGCAATGTATGCGAAAACATCTTACTGTTTTGTATCTAGAACCCTGGATATGCAGGTCGACAGGAACTTCCTGAAAACTTAAAAGTGCAGTTCAGGACAGTGTCGATGATGGTACCAGACCGGCAGGTGGGTCAAGGCTGCTTTTTTACAGAAAGAAACTTTTATTTCTTTGATTTTAATTTGATCAGTCTCCTCTTTCTTTGACAGATCATCATGAGAGTAAAGCTTGCCAGTTGTGGATTCAATAACAACATTATGTTAGCACAGAAATTCTTTGTTCTTTACAAACTGTGCGAGGAACAACTTACCAAACAGGTGACCCTCAAGGAACCAGAACATAAAACATAGTTTGTGGGACTACTGGCTTGCTAAAACTCAACTCCTGCTTTTTTTCAGGTCCACTATGACTTTGGATTAAGAAATATCCTGTCTGTGTTGAGAACACTCGGAGCTTCTAAAAGAGCTCGACCTGATGACACAGAGTCCAGCATTGTTATGAGAGTACTGCGTGACATGAACCTGTCCAAACTGGTATGACACAAATGTATCATTTTAAGCAACAGGGGTGGTATATTGACTCGTAATGCTCCATGCACTAATGGCGCAATCCTTCTTTATTTTCCAGGTGGATGAGGATGAGCCTCTCTTTCTTAGTCTTATCAATGACCTGTTCCCTGGTATCCAGTTGGACGGAAGCACATACACTGAACTCCAAGCTGCTGTTTCCCATCAAGTTGAGCTAGCCGGTCTTATTAACCACCCACCATGGAACCTCAAGCTTGTTCAGGTAGCCTGTCAGTGCGTCACCTGGTTGTTTAGCACTTGTTGTTTTAAAGTCATTTGGAAATGACATTTCTTCCTAAAATGTAAATGTCACTGTTAGCTCTACGAGTCCTCTCGAGTCCGCCATGGGTTGATGACTTTGGGTCCAAGTGGAGCGGGGAAGACCACAGTTATCAACATCCTCATGCGGTCCATGACTGAATGTGGAACCCCTCACAGAGAGATGCGCATGAACCCCAAAGCAATCACTGCTCCTCAGATGTTTGGTCGTCTGGATGCAGCCACCAACGACTGGACCGATGGAATCTTCTCAACGCTCTGGAGGAGGTCACTCAAAGCCAAAAAAGGTTCGTAATGCAGCATTTTTTGTGCATTTAGGCTGTCATTAATATTACCAAAAGAAAAGGAAGGAAACAAGAAGTTGCTGACACAGTGACAGAGCTTGTAGGAGAAGTGAAAAGTTTAAATGCATCCCAATGTGTTCACGCCAGGGGAGGCCATCTGGATTGTGCTGGATGGTCCTGTAGATGCCATTTGGATTGAGAACCTCAACTCAGTGCTGGATGATAACAAAACACTGACCCTGGCTAATGGTGATCGTATCACCATGTCACCAACCTGCAAGCTGGTGTTTGAGGTGCACAACATGGACAATGCCTCCCCTGCTACCGTCTCCCGTGTGGGAATGGTTTTCATGAGCTCCTCTGCTCTAAGTTGGAAACCCATACTCCAGGTACAGTTATGTTATGAAATAAACAATTTTCTTGTTTTTACAAAGGAACATTTCTTAATAAACACTAGAACTTTTTTTTGAATACTGTAGGGTTGGGCTAAAAAGCACAATGCAAAAGAAGCAGAAAGCATTTTGAGTTTATACGACATGGTGTTTGAGGATGTGTACTTATATTTGAAGCAAAACCTCAAACCCAAAATGGATCTTTTGGAGTGTAACTACATAAGGCAGGTATGTAGTCAGAAAAAAAAGGATTGATTTGACGGCTCTAAACTCACTCTCTAAAAATCTGAAAACATCTTATTATCTGATTATGTTTCGTCTTCAGTCTGTTAATCTCCTAGAGGGCCTCCTTCCAACCAAGGAGACCGGGGGCTTTGCTGATAGCAAGCACCTTGAGCGCCTCTTTGTCTTTTGCCTGATGTGGAGCCTGGGAGCCCTGTTGGAATTAGACGATAGAGACAAACTGGAGGTGTACATGAGAGCTCATGAGAGCAAAGTTGATGTGCCACAAACAAAGCCCGGAGAGACCATATTTGAGTACATGGTCGACACAAACGGTAAAGTTGTTTTACATTTGATATATCAGTTCTTATTTTAAAGAACATACTCAGCTTATACTGCCTACAGCATATTGTTTGTATGTCAAAACTGGCACCAACTTTGACAAAACTACAATGTTTGATGCAGAGGAATAAGAAGAGATTTATATTGTAATATAACAATGACAACTTTTACTTCAGGTGGATGGTGTCACTGGAACAAACATGTGGGGGAGTACGTTTATCCCACTGACCTTGTGCCAGACTACACCTCCATTCTCGTGCCAAATGTGGATAACACAAGAACCGCTTTTTTGCTGGAAACGATCATCCAACAACGCAAGGTGACTGAGCAACTTTTAACAGAAATACAGAAATTGTTTTGAAGAGAAGTAATTTGTTTGGTTGTGAAAAATAAACATGTTGCATATATACAGGCTGTTCTGCTTACGGGTGAACAAGGAACAGCTAAGACTGTGATGATCAAGAGCTTCACAAAAAAATATGATCCTGAGACAGACCTGTTCAAGTCTCTGAACTTTTCATCTGCCACAGAACCCATAATGTTTCAGGTACAATATTGTTTTTTTTGTGTACTTAAACCTGTGCATTGTTTTTCTGATTGCAAAAACTTACATATTTCTTTATGCACAGCGATCTGTGGAAAGCTATATTGAGAAAAGAATAGGCAGCACATATGGACCCCCAGGAGGACGCAGGATGACAGTCTTCATTGATGACATCAATATGCCTATTGTCAACGAATGGGGAGATCAGGTTTTTATACGACTGTTTTAAAAATATAACTCTCTTTTCATGTTCACTCACTTTAACATGGAGCTTTTTTTTATCAGATCACCAACGAGATAGTTCGCCAAATGATGGAAATGAGTGGCATGTACAATCTGGACAAACCAGGAGATTTCACAACTATCAAGGATGTACAAATCCTGGCTGCTATGATTCACCCTGGTGGTGGGAGAAATGACATTCCCCAAAGACTGAAGCGACAGTTTACAATCTTCAACTGCACTCTGCCATCCAACACTTCCATCGATAAGATCTTTGGTAGCTTTTTTTTTTTATGAAGTTCCAGTTTTATTTTTGCTGACTGTAGATCTTATTTTTGACAGTCCACACTTTTCCCATGCTCTTGTTGTGCAGGTGTAATTGGCTGTGGATATTTCCATGAATGCAGGAAATTCAAGCCAAGCATATCAGCAATGGTTAAGTGTTTAGTGTCTGCTGGGAGAATTTTATGGCAGTGGACAAAGGTAACTGCTTGGAATATAATCTGAAATGTAAAATGGAATTAGATTTTATTCATAAAACATGCTTTCCTTTTTGTTAATGCCACATTTAAGGTAAAAATGCTTCCCACACCATCAAAGTTCCACTACATCTTCAATTTGAGAGACCTGTCCAGGATTTGGCAAGGAATGTTAAACATCAAGGCCGAGGAGTGTCAGGATATCCACACTTTATTGGCTCTTTTCAAGAATGAATGTACCAGAGTGATCGCAGATAGGTGATGTGGTTACACAGTTTTTTTTTTCCTCTTCTTAGGGCAAAAAGGTCAATCAATCTCTAAGATGTCATTTTGTTGCAGGTTTATTTGCTGTGAGGACAGAGAGTGGTTTGAGAAAGCTATATCTCGTGTGATTAAAGAACACGTCGACCCAAATCTTGTCTCAGGACTTCACCCTGAGCCATATTTTGTGGACTTTCTTCGAGATGCACCCGAGCCAACTGGAGAAGAAGACGACGATGCCTGTTTCGACGCCCCTAAAATTTATGAACTGGTATAAAACTTTTATTTGTATTGAGACTGGTGGCAGAGGACATTGTGACTGCAGTAAGAATCGTCACCATGTTCTGTCTGAACTAACAATCTTCCAGATGCCAGATTTTGATTTCTTATCAGAGAAACTGAAGATGTATCAGGCTCAGCACAATGAGAGAGGCAGAGGCTCCAGCCTGGACCTGGTTTTCTTCAAAGACGCAATGACTCATCTCATCAAGGTCACATTAGACACCAGTAGATGTCTTTTAGTGCAAGCTTTAGATAATGCTAATCTATATTGAGATTTACATTTCTGTAGGTTTCACGTATCATCCGCACCGATAATGGAAATGCCCTACTGGTGGGAGTGGGAGGATCAGGGAAACAGAGTCTGACTCGTCTTGCCTCATACATAGCTGGATACAACATCTTCCAGATCACACTGACCAGGTAGAAACTGGAAAAAGCAAATCTTTTCATGGACTTAAAAAACAATGTAGAATAATATATATATATATATATATATATATATATATATATATATATATATATATATATATATACAAACAGTCGTTTTGCTTTGCAGGACTTTGTTTTAAAATTTGTTGCAAAGTTGTTGTTTTTTTATATATTTACCGTATTTCCGGACTATAAGTCACTCCGGAGTACAAGTCGCACCAGCCATAAAATGCATAATAAAGA
>NC_051434.1:10601114-10688110 GCF_001649575.2 Kryptolebias marmoratus
TCTACGTCACTTACGTCAGACTCAACACAGGCCTAGAGCGCCCTCTTGCGGTTTAGTGTGTAAATAACATGTGAAATGATATAATAATGTGTTAATAATTTCACACATAAGTCGCTTCAGAGTATAAGTCGCACCCCCAGCCGAACTGTGAAAAAAACTGCGACTTATAGTCCGGAAAATACGGTATATATATATTTTTTTATGCTGTTGAAGGAAATTAGCCCTTTTTATTGTGCTCATGAGAACTGAGGATCTTTAGTTTGTTAAAACTGTTTATTTTATTTTTGTAGGGGCTTCAGGTGCTTTCAGGCTTAACGTTATAGGGTCTCTCTAAGAGGAACTGGGGCATTTCTTTACCTTAAGAGTCTCTTTGCAGTATAGTTTTTGTAATTAATCCCAACTGATTCACTGCTTTCACATCAAAAATGAAGCGCTGGGCCTAATTTATTTTGTGTGATGTTTGTTTTTCTTTTAGAACATACAACATGAATAATTTCACGGATGACCTCAAAAAGCTGTACAACACAGCTGGGGCTGAGGGCAAAGGCATCACCTTCATTTTTACTGAAAATGAAATCAAGGATGAGGCCTTCCTTGAATACCTCAACAATGTCCTTTCTTCTGGAGAGGTGAGAACTTATTTTAGTAAAAAAAAAAAATACATTTTTTAAAGCCCTTTCTGGTCCTGATGATGTTTTCTTCATTCTGAATGAACTGTGCAGGTCTCCAATCTTTTTGCTAAAGATGAGATACAGGAGATCACTCAAAACCTGATTCCACATATGAAAAAAGAGTTTCCTCGCAATCCACCAACTTTTGACAACCTTTATGAGTATTTTATTTCCCGGGCAAGAAAGAATCTGCATGTTGTTCTTTGCTTCTCACCGGTGGGTTCACACTTTGTATATTTGTGTCTCAAAATTCTGACACTTTTCCTAAATATTCATGTGTTTGCATACTATGGACACAACAAAGTATAGCAGTGCATTGTACTGTAGTACAGTTACATACTTTTTACTGAATGAACATTCTCAGTAGAGGTACATTCTGCTTTTCCTTACAGGTGGGACAGAAGTTTCGCTCCAGATGCCTGAAGTTTCCAGGCTTGATTTCTGGGTGCACAATGGACTGGTTCAGTCCTTGGCCCAACGAGGCCCTGGTTGCCGTGTCCAGCTATTTCTTATCAGAATTTCCAATGGTTTGCTCTTCTGATGTGAAGACTTCAGTGATGACCATCATGGGAACCTATCATGACAAAGTATCTGATGCCTGTGAAAGTTACTTTGAAAGGTATCACATTTTGTTCAAATGTTTGCTTTGTAAATAATTATTGTAAATCATCATTAATATATAGTTCAGAAAGATAAATCTTTTTAAAGTGGTACGGTGTTTGTGTTTCAGGTTCCGAAGGAGAGCTCACGTCACCCCCAAGTCTTATCTGTCTTTTATAAATGGCTACAAAACATTATACACTGAAAAGCACAACTACATCAACACATTAGCTGAGCGCATGAACGTTGGTAAGAAAGTTGGACAGCTAGCCCGTGGCATTCTGTGAAGACATAAAGATGATGTGTTGAAAAACTTCCGAAGTCTCCTCATGGAAAGGAATTTACTGATTTTCAGGTTTGGACAAACTGAAGGAAGCCGGTGAGTCTGTGACTCAGCTGTCAAAAGACCTGGTCATAAAGGAAAAAGAGCTTGCTGTTGCATCTGTCAAAGCTGACAAGGTAAATAACTAACTGTCTAACATCCTGTGACCTGGATGGATGGATGGATGGATGGATGGATGGATGGATGGATGGATATGTGTTTTTTTTTAAAATCAGCACAGTCAGATAAAACATTCTTAACAACACAGAAATTGTTACAAGTGTTACACCGACTGCTAGTTAGGTAACACAGAAATAGGTTTACTGACTAAGTTATTACAAACAATATGTTTCATGGTGTAAACAATACTCAGATTGAATTTTGTGAAAAGTTAAAATCAGAGTTAATGTCCAAAGTTTACAGACGCGCATGTGGTAAGTTGAACGCCAGAGTATTTGTTTTCACATTCACATAGGTGTTAGCAGAGGTGACAGTCAGCGCTGAAGCTGCAACTGTCGTAAAGAATGAGGTCCAGGTTGTGAAGGATAAGGCCCAGAACATTGTGGAAGGCATTGAGAAAGAGAAAGCTTTCGCTGAGGAAAAGCTGGAGGCAGCCAGGCCAGCTTTAGAGGAGGCTACTGCTGCGCTGAATGTGAGATCTGCAGTAAACATGTTTTGTGCGTTTACACCGAATGCATTATATATTTAACTTAAACTTAAACATTTTACAGACAATCAAGCCAGCAGACATTGCCACTGTGAGAAAATTGGCCAAGCCTCCAAATCTGATCATGAGGATCATGGACTGCTGCCTGATTTTGTTTAAGAAGAAGTTAGACTCTGTCTCAATAGATCCTGAACGACACAGCATCAAGCCTTCGTGGGGAGAAGCACAGAAGGTAATTAAATAGATTCAGACAACTTTAGTTTCTGTGGCTTTGCTATAGAAACATTATAGTCCTGTAATTATATTAAAACGATCATCTCAAAGTTACTTTTCTCACCTCTGGAAATTAATATTTCATTTTTCTTACCTACCCTTTAGCTTTTGAGTAGTCCTGGCTTTCTGACGTCCCTCCAGCAGTTCCCGAAGGATGAAATTAACGATGAAACAGTGGAGCTGCTGCAGCCGTACTTTACCATGGAGGATTACACGATGGAAAATGCAACAAAAGTGTGTGGTAATGTGGCGGGCCTGCTGGCATGGACCTGTGCTATGGCCTCATATTTTGCCATTAACAAAGAAGTGTTGCCACTCAAGGTGAGGTGTTTCTTTTTTTGAGTGTAGTACGTTGGTGACTCTTTTATTTCAACATGAAAATATAAAAGTTTCTGTCATAGCCTGCTTGGACTTGTTTACATGTGAATAAAAGGACAAGAATGCTAGATTTAACTTTTATTACTGCATGTATAAAACAAAATGCACGTCTAATATACAAATTAAGAAAAATCTGGAATCTGCTTTGGTGCATGTGATTTTATAAATCTCATTTTACTTTCTGCTCAGGCTAACCTGGCTGTTCAAGAAAACCGCCTGAAAGTGGCTAATAATGAGCTAAGCAAGGCTGAGGGTCAGCTGGCGGAAAAACAAGCAGAGTTTGACAAAGTCAAGGCCAAATGTGACGCAGCTATGAAAGAGAAACAGGTTTCGCTAACCCTTCTGAAATGTGTCAGTATTTCTTTTTGCTGCTGTGTAGAAATGATTGATGACACCTATCTTTTGTTTCCAGATCCTGCTGGATGATGCTGAGCTGTGTAAGCATAAAATGCAAGCTGCCTCTGCGCTTATAGATGGTCTTAGTGGAGAGAAAGCTCGCTGGACAGAGCAAAGCAAAGAATTTAAAACACAAATAAACAGGCAGGTTACGAAGAAAAGTTATATTTGAATATCAAAATGTACAATTACAAAGAAGTGAAACAGTTTTCAGAATTTTGGTTAAACTAAATGCATATAAAAGTGGATATTAATTGCATTAATCTTAACAGTCTTGAAATGAGACCTGTCATCAGTGTTTTTTCTTGTTAGACTTGTGGGCGACGTGCTCCAGCTCACTGGCTTCTTGTCATACTGTGGGCCGTTCAACCAGAGTTTCCGCATCATGTTATTAAAAGAGATCTGGGAGGCGGAGCTTCGAAACCACAAAATCCCTTTTACAGAAAACCTCAACATCATATCTGCCCTTGTGGACCCTCCCACTGTAAGAACAACATGCATTTAATTTTATTGCTGCTTGAATTAGAAGGTGGTGATAAGGTGTTAACACTTTTGTTTATATTTCAGATAAGTGAGTGGAACCTTCAGGGCCTCCCAGGAGACGACCTGTCTGTCCAGAACGGCATCATTGTCACTAAAGCAACAAGATATCCCCTCCTGATCGATCCACAAACACAAGGAAAGGCCTGGATTAAAAAGAAAGAAGAGGCCAACGCACTTCAAGTATACAGCCCAATGCTATTAAGTCTTGACACTTTGTCCTCTAACTAGGTACTGTGTTATGAAAGTAAACCCATATCTCTTGTTCAGGTCACGTCACTCAATCACAAGTTCTTTCGTACTCATTTGGAAGATTGTCTCTCTTTGGGACGCCCGTTGCTTATTGCAGACATATTTGAGGAACTCGACCCTGTTCTTGACAATGTACTTGAGAAAAACTTCATTAAATCTGGGACCAGTTTCAAGGTATTCACTTACCATAACCATCCGTTTTAAGTAAACAGTGCAAGTTTAAATTGTTCACGCTCCTAAGTTCTTTGATGTGTTTTGTTGTAGGTTAAAGTAGGAGACAAAGAAATAAATGTAATGGATGACTTTCGGCTCTATATAACTACCAAGCTGCCCAATCCAGCGTACACCCCGGAAGTCAGTGCCAAGACGTCCATCATTGACTTCACTGTAAACATGAAGGGTCTGGAGAACCAGCTGCTTGGTCGCGTCATCCTCCAAGAGAAACAGGTCAGTGTCCCTGAGTTCCTCTTTTAAAAGCTTCGAAGTTAAAAATATATATAATATAAAGTTATTGAAACAAAACTTTTACCTGTGATTAAGGGACTTGTTATTATGGTATGATGATGTCCTGTTGACGGACTGTAGGTCGCACATTAATTATATTTTTAATTATTTCCTCTCTTAACAGGAACTAGAAGCAGAAAGATTAAAGCTAATAGAAGACGTCACTGCCAATAAGAGAAAGATGCAAGAGTTGGAAGACAACTTGCTGTACAAACTGAGCTCCACAAAAGGTAATGCAGTTACTGGTGTCATACCTGTAATGTTTGAGAATTTATTTGAATATACTGAACTTTTTTTCTGTTTGTGTACATATAGGTTCCTTAGTTGACGATGACTCCATGATTGGCATTTTGCGCACAACGAAGCAAACTGCAGCTGAAGTGAGTGCAAAGCTCAGTGTTGCAGCAGAAGCAGAGGTGAAGATCAATATAGCTCAAGCGGAATATCGTCCTGTTGCCTCTCGAGGCAGCATCCTTTACTTCCTCATCACGGAAATGAGCATGGTCAATGTCATGTACCAGACCTCCCTGAGTCAGTTCCTCAAAGTATTTGATCTGTCTCTTGAAAGGTACGGTTTTACAAAAACTGGCTTTAGTCACTGGTCTGCACAAAGCTTTTTTTTGATTGTATCCATATTTTGTACCTTTTTTGCTAAGAAAAGAGCACATTTGTACAATGGACAATAGACATACTCTGTTATGAACTGAAATTCTGAAACTATCCCAACCATAGCTTATTATAATGAGCTTAAAAATGTTTCTGAAAAGAAACACACTTAGTGTATGATCAGGCTACTAGTGTTTTAGCAATCTTCAGTTTTACTTTAGTAAAACAATGCATTTTCTCTGATTCGCCTGTGTTTATTGTTGTTTTTTTCCTGAATATCCTTTCACAGGTCTGAAAAGGCCTCCAAAACCCAGAAGCGAATTGCAAACATCATTGAATATTTGACATTTGAGGTTTTCAGGTACACAGTCAGGGGCCTGTATGAAAACCACAAGTTCATTTTCACACTCCTGCTGGTCCTCAAGATCGACTTACAGAAGAACAAAATAGAACACAACAAGTTCCAGATTCTTATTAAAGGTAAGGACCTCATCACTCACAGGAGAAGTTAGTATTTTCTATCAGGGCACGCTGTAACATACTGTGATCTCTTGAATATACAAATAGGAGGTGCCGCTCTTGACCTGAAGACGTGTCCAGCAAAGCCGTTCAGCTGGATCCTGGATATGGTGTGGCTGAACTTGGTAGAGCTCAGTAAACTGCCACAGTTCAGTAATATTATAAACCAAGTGAGTGTTAGTTTAATGGTCTGCATTCTTTGTAGTTTATATCGTATCAGTGCTGCTAATCACATGTTGTGTAGGTGTCCCAGAATGGAAAAATCTGGAAAGCATGGCTCAATCTTGATGCCCCAGAGGAAGGTGTCATTCCAGATGGATACCACTCTGCCGACGTCTTCCATAAGCTTCTGTTGATAAGGTTGGATTCTGTTGCTGAGCTGCCTCGTGTGTTTAAATACTTAATAAAGTATAATAAAGTAATCTTGTGTTGTCTTTCACAGGTCTTGGTGCCCAGATCGTACTTTGTCTCAAGCCATGAAGTATGTGGAAGACTCCATGGGCACAAGATTTGCTGAACCCGTAATTCTGGACCTTCACTACACATGGGAGGAAAGTGACCCTCGCACCCCCCTAATTTGCTTCCTCTCTATGGGTTCAGATCCCACCGACCAAATCGAAGTACTTTGCAAAAAGCTTCAGCTTGGTGAGCGCTCCCGCCCTCCTACAGTCTTTTAGGATCTTGTCTTAACCCTGAAGAGCTCATGTCTTGGTCCCATCACCTTTGATGTCTGTACATGGGAAAGAGTATCACAGTCAGGAAACCTATCCCAGTTTTGGACAAAGTTGGAATTTTAAGTTTTGATAAAAAAAACAACAACTATGTATTGTATATATAGACTAAAGAGCTGAATCTTTATTTGATTGGGTTCACGTGGGTTTCATTTTTAGGCTCTTAAGTGGTTATTTGCTCATGTTTCTGTAAAGCTATTTTGTTTTATAGAATGCAGAGCAATTTCCATGGGGCAAGGCCAAGAGGTGCATGCAAGGAAGCTGCTGAAGACATCAATGACAGAGGTGTTTCTAGAAGTTACTCAAGTAGTATATAGCATTTATAAACATTTTTATTGCCATATATGAAAGGAAGAGGAGAGCAGTAACTCAAATTCAAGGATCACTCTGATTCCTGGTTCTGATAGTTTTACCAATCTGTGGCCTCTTGTGTCTGAATATTTATAGGGAGGTTGGGTCCTTCTGCAAAATTGTCACCTGGGCTTAGAGTTCATGGAGGAGCTGCTTGAAACTATCACAACTACAGAGACCGTGCACGATACTTTCAGAGTGTGGATCACCACAGAACCGCATGATAGATTCTCTATCACACTCTTACAGGTGACACAAAGCAAAGCATTTACACAAATCCCAATGATTACTTTATGTAGTACTTAACATTGTGACTTGACGTGTACTCACCTCTTTACTCCCAGTCCTCCATCAAGTTTACCAACGACCCGCCACAGGGAATACGTGCTGGTTTGAAGCGAACCTTTGCAGGGATTTCACAGAACCAGCTGGAAGTCAGCAACCTGCCCATGTGGAAACCTTTGCTCTACAGTGTAGCCTTTCTGCACGCTGCTGTACAGGTACTTTCCATTCTGAGGACATAGTTGAAATAAATTTTCATTTATATTTTTACACAGCTTTTTTTTCATGTTTACTGTTTCCCTTCAAAGGAACGGCGCAAATTTGGCCCTTTGGGTTGGAACATACCGTATGAGTTCAACTCAGCTGATTTCTCAGCAAGTGTTGAGTTTGTTGAAAAACACCTGGATGATTGTGGTCCCAAGAAGGTGAGCATTTTCCAAGAGTAGTGGTATATTTTTGTGTTATTTTGCCTCATATGCCAGTTTGTGCTTTCTCCCCCCCTCCCCACAGGATGTTTCATGGGTGACTGTGCGATACATCCTTGCTGAGGTGCAATATGGAGGACGGGTCACGGACGACTATGACAAACGCCTGTTGAAGTGTTTCGCTCGTGTAATAATCCCAGTCTTGTGTAGATTTCTTTGTTGCGTCTTAAATTTTATATTGGATTGTATTAACATTTGTTACACCACGCATGGGTGTTTTTATTTCCAGGTGTGGATCAGTAAAAAGATGTTTGACCCAACCTTTTGCTTCTACACGGGCTATAAAATCCCTGTGTGCAAGACAGTGGAGGAGTACATGGATTGCATTCAGAGTTTGCCAATTGTGGATTCACCCCAAGCATTAGGGCTCCATCCTAACGCTGACATCACGTAAGCAAAGACCTGTGTTACTGTGAAGCAGTAGAACTGGTGTGATTGTACTTACAGTTTCTGCTGCTGTGTTCAGCATCACATCTCTGTTTTTCTTTAAATGTTTACTAGATACCAGACAAACACATCGGCTGAAGTCTTAAACACGATCACAAACATTCAGCCCAAGGAAAGCGGAGGGGGCTCGGGGGTGACTCGAGAGTCTATCGTTTACAACATGGCAGAAGACATGTTGGACAAACTGCCCCCTGATTATGTGCCACATGAGGTCAGCTGATTTCACTGTTAGGCTTTTAGTCTGACTCGTGCATTGACTACATCTAAAACCTGTAACTTTGATGGGTTTAGGTCAAAGCCAGGCTGCTGAAGATGGGACCTCTTAACCCAATGAACATCTTCCTTCGTCAAGAAGTGGATCGAATGCAGAGAATAATCTCTGTGGTGCGCATTAGTCTGACTGACTTGAAGCTGGCTATTGAAGGGACTATTATTATGAGTGATGTAAGAGGTTTTTTTTTCTTCACACAAATCACATTACATGATTTTATTTGGTTGTCTTTTAAAAACTTGGTAGCTAACAGTTTATTTTTCACATTGTACTCAACTGTTTAGGTAGTAATTATCCTTAAATATTACCTAATAAATTCAAACGTAACTTTTTAGATGAATCCCCAACTAATTTAAAATACAAATGAATCTACCATTCTTTAAAAGAATCCATACCATCTGCCACCTTATATGCCAAAGTTTTAAACCAAGATGTCATGTGATCTGCTCGGAGTATTAAATGGGGATGACTCTCAGCTACTGCGATACTAAATTTTTGCTCAATATTTGTAAAAGTAACTAAGTTATAGCTTTTACTGTGTTTGCTCATGTTGATTAGCTGTGGTAGCCATCTTGAATCAAGTTGACTCCTAAAATAATGCATTGTGGACACACACACACACACACACACACATATCCAATTACATGATCACCTCCTGTGATGGTGAGCAATCATAAATTGAAATTCAGTATTAATAAGGTTTTAAAATGCACTGAAACTGCTTCTCCGTACTTTCTTTGTAGAACCTCCGAGACGCTCTGGATAATATTTTTGATGCTCGTGTGCCGAGCCTGTGGAGGAAAATATCCTGGGAGTCCTCCACCTTGGGCTTTTGGTTCACTGAGCTCCTGGAAAGAAACAAACAGTTCTTCAATTGGGTGTTTGAAGGAAGACCGAAAACATTTTGGATGACGGGTTTCTTTAACCCACAGGGTGAGATTCTTTAGACTGGGATAATTTACACTATCAGTCATAATTTATAAAATAATTTGTTGTTATTAGATGTTTAGTTTTTGAGGTTTTGAGCCTAATGGATCCATATAGCCTCATTTTAATAGCAAAAAAAAAAATTCTGATGGTAAGGATTGAATTAATAAAACTCGTTACAGTCAGTTGGGAATACAATGTGTCATTTGATGCTAATGATGTTTAGTTGAATGTTTGCAGGTTTTCTGACAGCTATGAGACAGGAAGTAACCAGGGCAAACAAAGGCTGGGCTTTGGACACAGTAACTCTGAACAACAAAGTTCTGAGGAAATCACTGGAAGAGATCACAGCTTCACCAACTGTGAGTTAAATGCCTCTGTTTTCTGCTCATGATAAATAATATGAGGCAACTGCACATCTTCTGTTTTTAAATCAGATTTTGAATAGTGTTTTTTTTTTGTTATTTACTGCCTTTTCTCAACAGGAGGGAGTTTATGTGTACGGGTTGTACCTGGACGGTGCTGGCTGGAACAGAAAGAATATCCATCTCATTGAGTCTTCTCCCAAAGTTCTGTTCACACCCATGCCTGTGATCCACATGTTTGCTGTCAAATCGACAGCACCCGTGGACCCAAAGCTTTATGTCTGCCCCATCTACAAGAAACCAAGGCGTACCGACCTGAATTATATCACTGCAGTGGTATTACCTACCATCCAGTCCCCAGACCACTGGATCATGCGTGGAGTAGCCCTGCTTTGTGACATCAAATAAAAAAACTGATGCATTCTTGTTCCACAACTGTTCAGAAAAGAAATGCACGTTTCTGTGGTAACATAGGGTTGTGACAAGTGTTGCACATCTTGTTTAATATTCATTGTTCATAAGAAATTAAATAAATGTTGTGAATTTAAAATATGTATTGGAGTGTTATTCACTGTTATAGCAGCTGGTTCACTGTAGTGGGTGTTTTTTATTTATTTAAAATAACCTAAAGTGCTGTTTAGAAGCTGAGACTTGGATACCTGGACATTTACAATAAACTCTGAAGGTGACGGTACAATTTACAACCTGCAGATGGCGATGTTGATTGACTGCTTGAAGACAATAATTTGATTTTGTCAATGATTCACTGAGAAGATGTTGTTCAAATGCATTAATCAGGTGATGGAAAACAGATGTTTGAGTTTTAAAAAATTTGAAAAACCAAAACCAGTGATGGAATGTGTTGTTCTGTCTTTAATCATAGCCTAGGTGACTAGTGTTATTAATGTTTTTTTAAATGTCAGGAAGAAAAAAAATTTTTAAATTATTACAGCCATCAAAGAAGTGTATATAGGATTTTATTATTTTTTTAATTGAACCAATCTTGTAAAGTGTGACTTGCAAACGAAGACTTTTATTTTGAAAAACGTTTTACATTCTCTGAATGTATGCAGAAGATGCACTTATCGGTGCCTAAAATGTGTCAATCTCATTGTTTATTTAAATTAAACCACTTATATCCACAACTGAATGCGGGTTTCCTAATGACCAGTGTAGCCTGTGTTTTTGACCTTTTAAAACACTTTTATTTTGAATTTGGATCACGTACCGGAAGTTGTGTGCATCCTTCCGCCGCATCAGTTGAGTTTAATTGAGAGAGTAAACCGGCGGGCGCAGAGACCGCGCGGAACGTGCTATCAGCAAGCTGTCGCCTGTGAACCGTTGGTCCTCAGTCAAACAAACAGCGCTACATTGAATGACGGTACAGACCCGGGAGCCCAGCTATGTAGCTCAGTAACTCCGAGTCATTATCGGGCTTTATTATTTGAATCTTCCCTTTTTGTGTGTGGAGAATAATATGGTTTGAAAGAAAAAAAAAAATAAAATGGCTAAGCGACCAGGGAACGACGACGGGATGCTGACTTCACCGACCATTATTCGGAATTTCTCCGCGGATCTGAACGCCGTAGACGTCAACGAGGACGGCGGCGACGACGGCGAGGACGTTTGCCTGGATGAAATTCTGACTCTGTACAGCCAGCCGATAAACGAGGAGCAGGCGTGGGCTGTGTGCTACCAATGTTGTCGGACTTTAGCGCAGAAGTATCGGAGGAGAGGCTCCGCCAAGTCTGCGGGCGCCTCGGCGGCGGACTATCCGAGGAGGATCGAGGGACCCGGGAACGTGATGATCGGCAGAGACGGGACCGTGAGGCTTCACTTTGAAGACAGCACAGGTAACTGAACCCACCCAGACCGGACGGGCAGCTGCTTAGTCTGGATTCGTATGGCAGCTGAACTACAGAAAAAATGAATCTCAGCTGGGTGCCTGGTAGTTTTCCTCTCAGGCCGAACGAGTGGAGTATCTCTCCGAGAAGAGGCCATGTTGTTGTGGCCGCCTGCTTCCAGCCATGTGGTGAATTTGTTGACAGGCGCAAAGGGATGCGACTGGTAATAAAACATGTTTATATAACTGCGTGGACAATCCAAGACCGCGAAAGCTGTTTTTTATGAATTGTCAGTCAGGGGGTTTGTTCCTCCAGCAGAACCTGATGTTTACAAAATAAACTGGGTTCGCATTACAGCTTAGTGGAAGCTTGAAGCGGTCACTTAGCTTCTGTAAACACAGAACCACCTGATCGGTTCAAACTTCAGGTTAGACCACAGCAAACCAGCCCCCACCAAGCCCAGGAAAGATCAGTCACATATCTAACTAACAGGCCCATTATGTTGCAAACAGAAGTGAATGCACAGATTGGAGGTGGAAAAAGGTGCATCTTTACCTGTGACAAGCACAACAAGGCACATGCTTTAATCCCATGCAGATTTAAAGCAGAACTTCAAGAATCTGTATAGAGTGGAAGATGTTTGACTTATAAATTAATGCAGAAAAACCAAAATTTCAACACATTTTTACCCCCTCCCCCTCCAAGTTGTCTATAAAGTAGGTAAGTTAAAATCCTTTTGGTTTAGACTCAAACAAAGCAAGAATGGCAAAGATGATAGAGTTTTCTGTCCTCTTATGAACTCGTAAACCATTAGTTTCGATGCAAATAACCTGACAACTGGTTCTGAAAGATTGGCACTTAAAAGACTTTCATCTTCCATAACAGGTTTTGTTCCACCCTCTTATAATTAAGCAATAATTTAAACTCACAATGTGGCTGGTAATAAACTAGTAGAGAAATTTAAAAAAATGTGTTTAAACATAAACATTACAGGTTGAATATTGATAAAAACGTTTTGGGCTCTGTTTAATTTGAAAGAGAGTTTTTTTTTCATGTACAGTATTAAAAAGCTGTGTGAGGAGCAGCTCAGGTGTGTTAACAGGTGTTCACAGGGTGTCAGAGCCTTTTGGCATGTGACCTGCATTCCTTGAATATGTGGGAGATGGGTGTGGAAGGAGGAGGTGTGTCTGTCGGTGCAGATTTAGGTGCTGAGGTTGTGTGTCATCTCTCCCCTGGAACATTTGAGCCTCATCATCTTCTCCTCCTCTGCCTCCTTCAAGCCTCAGTCCAGCTCATTTTCATCCTGTATCATTTAAGTGTACTCAGAGACATCTACTCTGCGTCACTCTCGCAGAATAAACAGATTTGGGTGGGGGGGGGAGTGCTGCTGAGCTTTGTCTTTACACCACTAAAAATAGAACGGAGGTGACGATTGGACGCACAGACTTTAGGAATCTGAATGCAAATAAATATGGAGATTATGGGGAGAGCCTTTTGGCTAGTGGCTGAGGTATTTTGGGACAGCTCGGGTCCCCGTCCTGATTCTTATCAGACCCAGTGATGAGAGAGATGTGAGACTTATTAAGCCTCCTGCAGCACAGCGACTGGTATAAGAGGGCTCTAAATCTTCAGAAAATCAATGCTTATGCAACCTTCATATGGCCTACACATGAGTCAGGGCGTGATTTGGCAAACTCTCAGAAAGACCAATCCCGGGCTTTGACCGTCTCTGCTGAAATCATTCTGCATTCAGACGTCCCGCCGAGCTGCAGGCCGCTGCTGTGATCAGCTACCAGGCAGTCACTGCGAAACAACAAGGAAGTGTTTTATTTTGGTGACGCGTGAGCTCGTTCCTAATTTTGGTTGAATGGATCCAAGATGCTCCATCTTCAGACGGATAAATTGACATTTGCTTCCGTTTTCAGATTACGTGGAGCATGACAATCTTAGCTGCGTTGTACAAAACAAAACAATGTCTGCATCCTAGTTTCCCTGTTTGACGTTACCCGAGTTTTCACTGCATCTCGCAGCACACATTGCAGGTTTACAGATTATTGTTGTGTGGATGTAAACATGGTCAATGTGGAGCGTTACTACACAGTGCTGAAAACATGCCCACTAAGATTTCTCGCTGTGGGAGAGACGAGAACCAGGCGAGCTGCTTCCTTGGCTGCCTCTTGTCTGGGCCAAAACAAAGGAGCTAGATTTTCAAAATTAGTTTAGGTTGATGAATGTTAGTGGTTATTTAGACTGGCCTGCACTGGTAGTCAGTTTTATTTGTAAATTATGTGATTAAATTAGCAGCTGATAATGTGATCTGGCTAAATAAAGTGTGTCATTTACACACATTGTTTAGTTTTACACCTTGGATTGGTGTTAAAGTCTGCTGCTCTGTCTCTCTGATTGTACTTTAATCTGTGACCTCACAGGTCATACCTTGTTCACGTCACTATCTCTGGTGACGAGCTGTGCACGTGCTAGGAAAATTAAAAAAAAAAGTTTATTACTAAAAGATTTAATCCTAATTGGAAAAATTACTGTAGTTCTTTTTGTAACTTTTGACTTAAATGCAAACTTTTATCCAAAGAAGCCACATTTACACGATGTGGTTTATTATCAGAATAGATAAAAATATCAGTAGCTATCTTAGCATTTTCTTTTACCAAGGAAGTGAAGTTTTATTGTGGCGGACCATAAAATTACTATAAACCTCCACTGGCATGTTTTGAGGCCTGTTTCCTTTAGGCTGTTTGAAGACGCCCCACCAAGTCTGCGGAGAAAACTTTATCATTTATCCACTCGCTGCAGTAATGTATCACAGCTGAATATTCACGCTTTTCTGTCTAGTTTCTATTTCTGTTCTGCACGCATTTGTTAAATATTTTATGCCCTGTGATTTGCATGTTATTGCTGAACGGGATCCTGCACAATCGTTCAATACTTTCAGATAAATGATTAAAAGGGTGTGTCTGCCTTTGCTGATCGTTACCGGCAGCTGCATGCACTGCAAAACGATCATCCTCATTGTTTGACTGTGAGTAACTCTTGTTTGTTTGTTTGCTTTTTCATTACAGATAATTACAAATCAGCCTGCACGTCATTAGAGGTGAGTTCAAATCGGCCTCTCCAATC
Organism: Kryptolebias marmoratus; assembly: GCF_001649575.2. Taxonomy (NCBI): domain Eukaryota; kingdom Metazoa; phylum Chordata; class Actinopteri; order Cyprinodontiformes; family Rivulidae; genus Kryptolebias; species Kryptolebias marmoratus. The sequence goes on from NC_051434.1 coordinate 10,615,678, forward strand.
ACTTGAGTTGGTGCAACTTGCAGACTCCTGTTGATTAGTTTAACTTCAGCTCCTTTTACACACATTTGGTTGCTTGGTGAAGTCAAGCAAAGTTTGGTTTGCTCACAGATCAAATCAGATTTCTTTTTTGCTTTCTAAATTCGTACACCTTGTGCTTACAAAATACCAACTTTTTATTTAAATGGAACAAAATGCACGGCATCCTTTTTAAGTGTTTTTTTTCCTTCTTTTTTTCTTGAAACTGGGACTAACTTTACGCGTGCCAAACATAACTGAGTGGGAGTTAAACTATTGTGCCTGAGACTCTTCAATGCAAATGAGGTGCTTTAAATAGAACCCATTGGCTTTTCTTCTTGTAAAGAATGTTTTTTTTTTTTTTTTTCATCATCTCCAAACCCATGTGAAAGAGAGACAAGGCTTTTGTCTGTTTGACCAAGACAGGTACGCCGTGTAATGTTTGAAGGCGACGTCTCCTAGAGGTTCATTATGTGTACATAGACTAATTACACACAATGCTCTGTCAGCTTCCACACTGTGCTTCCTGTTTGTCTGGTAGCTCATGTGATCCCTGGCATGCACAGTATGTGTGTTTTTGCTCGAGTATCTTGATGATAAAATTCCTTCTACCTCAGCTGACAGTCAACATGGATGAAATCTCACGGCTTTACTGTCTTTACCCATCTCTGTGGTGCTGAAATACTGAGGCCAAGTGCTAAACACAAGTGTTGTCTTATTTCCATTCCTTGACTCTGACTTAAGCCGGTATCTCAGCTGGTTTAAGCAGGGTTGCATCGTGCATGCACGGTTTGGCTTATGCTATGTTCCACAAACAGGGTGTGTTTGTTTTACTAGTCCTTTCTCGGAAAAAACATCTTGCACAAAGGCCATTTGAACCCATCAAGTCGCCCAACAAAGGTAAATCTTGTGGTTGAAACTTGAGGTCCCATACCTGTCTGTAGGAAAATATGAGGTTTTCTGTCAGTTTATCAAAGTGACACGAGGAATGGATCTGACTGATAACTCAAATATATGAAGCTCATCTGGTGGTGACCATTATGATGGAAACCAGCAAAACATCTTCAATCTTGTATTTTTTTTTTTTAGTTTTTAGTATAGCATTGCTTGTGATTAAAGTCAAGAATAACCGTAACCAATTTAAAAGATTCCTGGAGACCTCTCCTCATTTTCCACTTGTTTTGTCAACGTGACTTATTTCTATTAGTTTTCAGTAGTTTGTTCCTGATTTCTTGTTTATTACAGCCTTGTGCACTTGAAAGCAGCTGACAGAGCCTTTTTTTTAAAAAACATTTTTAGCTTCACTAATTTAAACCCTGTCTCTTGTCCTGTTGTAGAAGACAGTTCTAATTAAAAAATTAAGTTTGATGTTGTTAATTCTGCTGTGATCATTCCTTCCAAAAGAACTAGAAAAGCCACACCATCACATGCTAGCTTTACAAGACTACTTAATACCATCACTGTAGGGATCAGTGCTTTGACATTTTGTTTGTCTCATGTCTGCATTATTGTTGTTATTTATCACTGATAGTAGCACCCTGTTAGACTGTTAGTGCTTATCCTCTGTTTTTTGAACTTCCCAGAGATGCAGGCTCTCTGCCTTTAGTTCCCTTGATTGGTTAGTTTTTTCCTGCCTAATGTGATTGACTTCTCTAGCAGGCTGTCAGGAATACTTGAAACTAAAACTCTCACTTTGTGCTTTTAAATTGACACTAACTGCATCCAGATTGTTTGGAAAAGGGAACACACAGCCCCACACACAACAAGAAGCTACGCTCTCACTGTTGGACGTTCTGTGTCTTTCATTTTTTGGCCTTGTTTGTTTTTTCTGTCGGGTCTCAGCCTCTGGTGAAAGTGACTCAGCTGGTATCCGTCTCTCCTACTTTCACCAGTCCTTGGAGCTACTTGGCTTGTGCAGAGTTGACCCTTTTTTTTTACTGATGCTAAATCTAGGCATAAGATTTCTTTCTTGGCAGGTTTATTAGGAAAACTGGTGAAGTGCCTGCTTTACTGTGCACCTTCTCCTCCAGCCTGCACCTTCCAAGCTTAACCTAGTTTGTCTGCAGTTGAAGATTAAGGTGAGATTAGTTTCGGTATCCTATTAGGCACTTCTGTTAGCCATATTGACTGAAGACCCTAAGGTTTGTTTTGATGCCAAGACTATTAGTTTTCCTCTGTCATGTTTAAGGTAAACCCTTTAGAATAAGAGCATCATTTTGTTTTAAAATCACAATAAATACATCATACTTGACTGTTTGGACAGTCTGAGTGAGCAGCGGTGCAGCTGGTTGAACAGGGGCTGCATGTGTCTGCATGCGGGGCTTTTGAACGCCTCTCCCTGCCAGCTGTGACCTCTGTCACCACAAAGACTCACTCTTGTTCGCTCTGATGTCACACTAAACAGCTGAGAAGAAGAAACCGATTTTCCATGTTGTTTTATCGGTCACAACAATGAGAGATTTGATGTTATTTTTTTATTATTATTTCAGTACGTTTGCACCTGTTTGCAGCAACATTAAAACTCTCAGTTCGCTGTCTGCCTCTGTTTTTCATCCCTGAGTGCCTGACATGAACCAGTACCTTCATTATGTTACACCCTGCTTTTAACCAAACCAATTGATTGATTTCTGTGACACTGACTCAACTTTAAATCAACCGTTCAGCTCACATTACAGCACCTGAGGCTATATTTCTCCCTATAAGTGGACATCCACAAACATCACAGTCATGGGAGTCCAATTATTGAGCTGGTGGAACTATTTAAGTCTGTTTAACACAGAAGAAATCGATTTCTGACTCTTATCTGGTTCAGTCAAGCCTGAGAGATGATTTGCGATTGCAGCTCGGAACTTTAAATTTTATATATTTAGCTACAGGTACTTTAAAGCAGCAGCTCGGAGGATGTTCTTTGTGCACATATTAGTTGCTGTGTGCAAGAGTCATGTAGTGTTGCAAACAAGCAACTATATTTGTTGTAAGTGTTTGTAATCTTAAGTGACAAGGATGCGATTCGTCTGTTAGAGATGATTTATTATAGCCCACTGTTGTGTAAAGTATCGGCTCTGATGCTGTCAGCATCCCACCGATGAATAAAAAACATTGTTAAAGTCAGAACGAACTGATGCTGAGAGACGTGTTCTCAGGCCTCAGCACTTTTTCCTTTTGACGTCATAAATCTCTGCAAGCTTAACAGTTTTTGACCAGCACATATGAGAGAGCAGCATTGCGTTCTGTCCCAATAAGAGCTGTCATAAGTGATGCTGCAGAGCCGAGGAGGCCGAGCATCCTTCCTGCAGAGGAAGCCCTCCGAGCTGTGGTTACGTAACTGTCTGTGCTGTGATGGCTTTGCTCTACTACTGCAGCAAACGCTCAAAGGCTGCTCATCTGGCAGCTTTATGAACTTGAATGGCCGCAGTGACGCCTCGGGTTTCAACGGCTGAGGCCGATATTAGCCTTATTCTAGAAATGATATTTCTGCATTCAAATAAATATGATTAATTTTTTTATAATTAAAGCAGTAGTGTGAAAAAAGGGGGTTTCAAATGCTTCTGCTTCACTGTGCACGGTGAAAGGGAAAGATGGAACAAGTAGGCCTTTCTTGAGATGTCAAAGAGTCACTTTGAAATAAAAAGGAGAGCAGGAATGTGGAACACGTCATGCTAGACACCAACAGTGTGGTAGAAATATCAGTGTGTGCATCCATAATCTTTATTTATAAGGTGAAAACCAATATAACATGACACAGCTGAGGACTGAACCCGGTGCTGAATCTGTGAGGTTAAACACAGCCAGCACAATGATAAATAATGGAAAATTACAAGAAGTCTGATAACAGCTCATTTTTGCCTAAAAAAAAAGACAAAATCACTTTAGCCACCTTATTTTTACATGTTTGTAAACCAGCTCTGTGACTCAAAGGTTGGTATTGTGTAGCCCCAAAGGACAGATTTGTTCCCTCAAGAAACAAAGTGTTTTTGTGAGCAGGAAGTTGTTGTCGGAATGAGCGAACGTGAGGAACTTCTGCCTGACTCCGCTGCTTGTTTCTGGGACAGTGGTGTCCTACTGCATCAAGCGGAGCGCCGTCTGACGGATGGAGCATCCCGCATCCCGTTCCGGATGGACTGGGGGAGGTTTCTGAGCTGCTCACACTTTTTCCAGAACTTTGTGGCTTTAGTAAACTCTAACGAAGCCGAATCCATTCTTGGCGATAAACTATGACTCATTTTGCTGCATTTCCTCAGAAGCGCTTGACAATGTAGGCGACGTCCTGAGCCATCTGTAGTTGGCTAAGACCTCACCGACAGAACATATTTGTGTTTCATCGGCATCGGAGGGCATCCACCTCTTCTGCATGTTTCATCGTTTCAGTTTGTGGTTTATTATCAAAGATTTCAGCTTTTGAAGCCCAGCAGGTTTTTTTTTTTTTTCCTGAACCAATTATCCACATACTCGTCCCCCCTCCTTCTCCTTCTCCATCCTGCCGCTCCTCTGCTTTACTTTCTTGCCTCATTCCTCTGAGTCACAGGTCTTCAGAGAAGGTAATTGAGAAAACTCAGCTGTGTTTATCGTTTTCCTGCTCCATCTTTCAGTCGGGCTGGTGTTTGGGAAGAGGCCTCTTCCACATTCCTTTGAGTGGATTACTTCATAGCTGGAAATTAACAAACACGACACCATTAAAATAATAACACGTCGATCAAGTTACCTCGGCTACAGTTGTTGTTGTTTTTAACCGTTTAACTTGTCATTATGTATGGTTCAGAGTGTTTTAACAACTAATAACAAACCAGATTATTTATGTGCTTTAATGATTTACTCGCCCGTTGGTTCTGATGAACCAATCAGAGGTTTAATCATCACAACACACTTTTGTGTTGGCTTGGAACTTGGACTTAAACAGTAACTAAATCTGCTCTGGACTTACCAGCCTGTAGTTTAGTCCAAGGCTTAAATAAAAAAAAAACTCTGAAAGACCTGAAAGTCTGGAGAACTACTGAGCAAAATCACTTTAAAAGATTAGAAGTCGAGGAATATGGAAATCAAGGTTGGTTTTAGACAGTTTTGTGCCATTCGGCCGTTAATGATGGATGAAATTCCCTTCACTGTTTGTTACTCCAGCATTTCCTCATTTCACTTCCCACTGCGCTGCATGATGTCCTACAGATGGATTATAGTGTTACATAATAAGGCAGTAAGGAGTAGGATATTTGTTTTAGCCTTGGAACAGGATTATCAGCTGCACTCGGCGATGGTGAATACATGATAACAGCAGGGTCAGAAAGTGCAGGATCAGAGCATTAGTGTTTTAGTATTTTATTTTCCTCACATTCCTGCAGGTATTAAACATTTTCACAATAATTGGTCCTTGAAAATACGCTCCCTTATATCTGCATTTCTGTCTTTGAACTCTGCAGTGTAAAGTAATGATACAAGTTTAGATTTCACAACAAGATCACCCCAAAAAAACAACCTAATAATCATTTTAGCATCAGTTACTAAGGCAGCATGAAGCCTCAAAGTGTCTGGGTCAGACTTGCTGTACTGCTATTTACTATCTGTTTACAAGAAAAACTTAATAAATAAAGTTGCACCAGATTTCCAAGTCAGCCCACTTTGTCCGAACATCTGTAGATATAAGTAAATCCTTTGGACTGAAGCATAAATTCATTTAAGTTTAGTCGGTGTAGAAATGTGTCTGCACCTTAAAGGGGTGATTAATTGTAATAATTACTGAGTGTAACTGACAATAGATATATTTGATATAGGCTGACAGGTGATTTCTTTTATCATTTGAAATAAATAAATGATAAACTGAAGGGTTAACTTTTTTTTTAATAAGATGTGAAAAACTGCTTATTTAACCCCTGAACCCTTATGTCAAAAACAAATGAAACAAAACCAAGAAAACGGTGTTCTCTTTAGTTATTGAAATACTTTTTTTATTCCCAAGAGAGCCATACCAAGACAGTCGATGGGAAACATTTGATTATACACTTCAGTAATTATGTGAATGTCTTGACCTCGATGAAGTTAATGCTTTTGAACGTTCTCAGTCAACGCCCTTTTCTGCCGTTGAGTTCCCTCCCAGAATCCTGCCGAGGCGCTGCGCTGTCCCTGTAACCAAACCCAAACACAGCCAGCCATACCCATTTTTACAAGCTTTGTTAGGACACCTCCTGCTTTGAACAGAATGTCGTTGGAGAAGACGCAGCACAAGTTTACAGTAAGTCCATGTTGCATCATTAAACGGCCACACAGAAAACAGAAACATGACATCATATGAACTGGTATTCAACAAGAAAATACAGTTTTTTTTTTTGGTTTTTAAAGGAAGGTTTTTGCTTCTGTTCTGTCCAATGTTTGCAAAGTTGGTTTGAGGTCTAGTAAGATGAACTTTTAGAGTGTTTTATTTTTTTTGGAAAGGAGATGGCACAGCGAGCCAACATGCTGCGGAGAAAGGAGAAACTCTGTCCAGTTTCTCTCCTTTGGTAGTTGGAGACGTTTAAAGAGGCTGCAGGATGGGTCACACCACTCCGATTAATCTGAGGAAGCAGCAGTGAAGTGAGCGTAGTAATCACGCTGTTCGAAGGAACATGGTGGCCTCGTTTCACGTGATCTCTCCTGTCGGTCCAGATGATTTTTGTTTGTAGATGGCAGTCAGACAGAGGAACTGGTCTGTGAGGGTGCGCCGGTGGGCTCACAGTCTCAGAGCACAAAGGGCCGAATGGAAAATACGAGCCGGAAAGATCAAAATGTTGGTATATTTAACAGCAAAAACACATTTTAATTAAAGGCTTAGCATTCGTTGAAGGGATGCATATCATTTGCCACTTTCATGCCAGAGTTCTAGACGTGGATCACATATTTAGGAATGGTCGAGTTTTAATCGTTTAGGTCAAATGTCCCGTGTTGGAGACGACTCTCAGCTACTACCACACCAAACTTTAATTCAATAGCTGTAAAACTTACTGAGTTATAGATAGACTTGTTTTTTTAAGGTCAGTTGGCTGTGGCGGCCATCTTGAATTTGGTTGACTCATATTGTTAATCACTTGCAGATGTTCATCTTATGGTTACTATTTGTGGGTTTAATTAAAATTTGTTCAGTGGTTCATGAGATATTTTGGCAACAGACAGGCACATAAACAAACACAGACCTGGGCAAAAACATTATCGCCCACTGTTGAAAGGTTGAAGGCGGATGATAATGTTTTCAGACAATTTAAAAAATGGTTTTACTGTCATTTCAGTCTCACTGGGTTATGTATATGTGTACAAAATATTTAAATACCAACAAGGGAATATTAATTTAAAGAAACAATTTATTTCTTCCTAAACCAAACCCTTTAACCATAGTTTATTTTTAATTCAATGAAATGATTTCTTTCAACATTTCTGCAGGTCATTGACTCCCTGGCCATCATGATCTACAAAGCTCTGGATTACGGCCTCAAAGAGAACGAAGAGCGGGAGCTCAGCCCGCCGCTGGAGCGCCTGATCGACATGATGACCAACACGGAAGAAACGGAGAGCGATCCCTGTCCCGACGAGGGCTACGAGGCCACGGAGGAAGAGGACGAGTGTGAGGAGGAAGAGGGAGAAGAGGATCTCGTATCCGTTACGTCTGCCAGCACAGTCAGCCAAATCCAGAGTTACCGAGACATCCTCAAGGTGAGTCGGACCACTTACCAAACCTCCAACAACTTAGCTATTTCTGAAAGTTGTTCATTTAGAAGTTTTGTCATGTAAGACTTGACAAAACTCTTAACGTGAGAAATAGGAGCGTGCTTAGCTGATGTCTATCTTTAAAATTTAAACTGTAGTCCAGTCTCTTGGTATTTTGAAGGGACCCTTCAGTATCTCTAAATTAACTTTTAAACACAGTTCTACGATGTTGAACATCTTTGGATAAAACATTTAAAGCATTAACAGAGCACGTCAGGGCTTACAGATTTGCAACAAGATCAGAAGCGTCTCCGCCTGGATTGTTTTAATTCTCAGCATAGCTCATTTCATGAGGTTCTCATCGCGTATGAAAATTAGCTGCCCAGCTCAGGGATTGGTTCCTCTAATGATCTACTTAAAATATGTCTGACTTCACCTTTCTGACAATTTAATTGGCTCTGTCTGTAGATTGAAAGCGGGAAATTTATGCCTTCATGCAGGTGCTCCAGCTACGTCTTGTAACACTTAAAAACATCTTACAGACATTCAAACAAAAAAAACATGTTTGTGTGGAAGTTTTTTTTTTGTGACCACAATGCAGATTGCTAAAACTTGAGTAAATAAAACTGGTCAAGTGCTCATGTTAAACAAACATGTGTGGATTAAGTAAATGCATACATGTAGCAATCTGGATTTCTTACATTCGGATGACATCTGCATCTTTTATGAGTCATGACAAGTTGTTTGTTTGCCAGTGTCGATGGGTGGGAATCTTCTTGCTCCTCCCTCTATTATGACTAATAATTTCTTGATGTGTTTGTGTCACGGATCTTTGGTAAGCTCATCTCTGAAGCTGTGACAAATTAAAACGGCACAGTTAATTAGAAAGTAAAAGCTAATATAGACATTAATATGCAGATTGTTTTTTTCCTCTAAGATTTATTTTTTCTATATTCTGCCTCTGTTAGACTGCCAACATGTAGGCACCTTTTCTTTTTCTTTCTTCACTTTTTTAAAATCAGGTTTGGCCACAAAGCAGCGCAGCAGCACATAATTATCACCTCAGTTGCAAACGTATTCCCCTGCTGGAGGCTGTCACACTTTAAAGTCCTCTCGTAGCCTCTGAGTAAGACTTGATATTAAAACCATGTAAACACGCTGAAATCCTCAGAGCCTTTTCCTTCTATTTAACGGACTCCGTATAAAACCAGTGCTGGGTTTGTCTGGAGGTTTGCTGTACGCTGCGTCATGTTGCTGTAACGTGGATCGATGAGATGATCCGACTCCTGGCCAACCTCCGTCCCACCTTTCCTCTCATTTCCTCTGATAGCGTCGGGTCAGATTGTTGAACGTCCAGCGAGACGTGATGTAGACAAACGACGGGACTTGCTCGGCGCTGAGCGTATTGAATGGGTTTTCTTACTGCTTTAGTGAAATTGAGCGAACTGAAGATGTGAAGACACGAGCTGTCATTCTGGTGCTTCGATTGTTGTTCCATAATTTCAGACAAGAAACTACCTTTTTAAAGCTAGAACCTGCTAACTGTGACCTGCTAACAAGTTTTTTATGTTACATTGAGTTTTAAAAGGAGAATATTTTCAGCTTTTAATTATCTGTATCAATTATGAATTGGGACATAAATTTTAAAAAATCAGCAAATAATTATTTTCAGTTTAAACAACAGGAAAAACAAATACTTTTTAAAAGCCAGTGAATACTTTCACTTTCAGGTGTTTTTTTTTTTTTCTCCCCCATCTTTGCTGAGTCAGTCTGGCCAAACCTATTAAACAAACATGAAAATATGCCATTTGTCTGGTTCTCCTCTTTGTTCCACTGAAGATAATTTGAAAATACTTCATCACTGTGGTAGGCAGCCTTTATTATCATGACAATCACTTGAATACCTCACAGGGCAGAGCCTTATATGGTGACTGAGAAATGTTAATGAGGCCACGTCGCTCCAACTGGACCGTCCGGTTCACAACGCCGCATTTCTGTTTTCCAGTTTTGTGTTTTTAACGCGGTTGTCGGCATGGCCTAAAGGAAGGGAGCGCTGTTCTGTCTAACTTTAAGTTCAGACCGGCCTAAAACGTCTCAGCGGTTATTAGATGGGTGGTATTTATAGCTTCTAAGAAAAAAGCTGACACACTCTTGGTTCATGTCCTTCCTCTGCCCCACTCTGTCATGGCTGTTTATGTTATTTATTTATTTTTGACAAGTGTTTGTTTGAATTTTATAAAGAATTTCACGCACACATTTGTACCCTTTTTAACATAAAATATAACTTTTTTTTACCCCCTTTTCCCCTGGCTTACCATTTCTTGGAAGTAATGAGTTAATCTTCGGATTAGACCCTGAAATTCCATTAAGTCTAAAGATTCACTCATCTGCAAAAGCAGAGCGTGTGACCACATTGAGGCTCGAAGTCTTGTTAGAACAAGTTTTGAGTTTGGCAGAAAATTAAAGAAGAACAAACAGATTGAGTTTATTTAATCTCGCTGCATTATTGGCTCAAAAATGGCTCTTCTTGCTTTTATTATAGAATAATATTACATCATGCACAGCAGTTGATACTGTAATCATATTAGTTAAAAAAAAACAGGTTGGTTTGTAGATTGCATTTGATTTTTTTTTTACAAAACCCAGCTCTTGAGGGAGATATGCTTTTATGAGCACCAGTTTATATTAAAATTTCCCTTTTTTCTCTTTTAAAAAAATCCTTTTTTAGATCTGTTCTTCCCACCTGCCCAGCCCATCCGATGCTCCCAACCATTACCAGGCTGTGTGTCGGGCTCTCTACGCCGAGACCAAGGAGCTGCGCACTTTTCTGGACAAGATTAAAAGTGCTAAAGAGGTAAGGAAATGAGTCGATTCAGTCTGCGAACTTTCAGATTCCAAACTCAGTGAGGAGGAAATCTGTGGGAAGAGCTGCTGTTGCCTGCATACTTGCACACGGTGTCATTTTGAACCTAACGAGAATAAAAAATGATTACTCATGGTGACTAATGACTGACTTCTGTGCACACGTTCAGTAACTGTCACTCATGTTTACAGGACTTTCCCAAAGTCAGGTACTTTGCGTGAATCATCCTCAGTTATCACAAACTGGCCAGAGGTCAAAAACAAAGACAAAATCACCAAACAGGAAAAACAAAAAAAGTGTAAGGAAGTACCAAAGCTCCTATCACTGTCTTGATCTGTGGGTTTACTGTAAAGAGCTGATTTAGCGAACTGAGATTCATGAAGATAACAGACTTTCGATTTGCTCGGAGAAAATGTACCGTTGTGGTTTCTGTTCACAAAGCGAATGTTGTACAGAACAATTGGTTGGTGTCTCGTCAGTCCAGCAGAAAGCTCAGACACAGCAGTCTGCACAACTTAAATCTGGTTAGACCTGATTTCTTCATCCTGTGTCTGTAAGAGGAGTATTGATGCTGGAGGAAGAGTCGGTCTGCCCCTCAAATACGTGCCGATTCTCTCTTTTCAACAAAAATTACAAACAAAAAAAAAAGCACAAATACACCATTAAACAAATGGACTGTGGATGAAGTCATAAGCAGCTTTATTCAGTCTAAATATAGCAGATTGGCATTTTGTGTCGTTTTAGCATGAATGGTTTGTGTAAATTTGTCTGTTTGTTCATCAATCTGTTGACTTAAAATCTGACAGACATTAATGGTTGTAGGGGTTATTTTAAGAAGCAGTTAAAGGGAATGTCAATAATAAATCAGAAGGGAATATGTATACCTCTGTTCAGCTTTTAAAGCCAATATCTGATGAAATTCTTGGTTTTTACTGTTGTCCTGATTGAATGAAGCTGAAGATAACCCAGTTTGTACAATATAAACACAATAGTTCAATCATCAGGGATTATTCATGCATAATCTTATGTAATATATGTTTATAGAATCAAATTATTACAGCAATTTAAGGAGCTTACAGGCTGGATTCAGACCATCAGGCTATTAAGTGTCTCTTGATAATTACTTCTGTACATGGTACCTTGTGTCACACATGCTTTCAAATATGGTTTATCTTTTAGTTACCCTTACAGCTAACCTTTTCTTATCTTTTTCTATCAGCATGCACCAATTTTCTCTTGGATTCCCCTGACTTTTCTGTCAGTCTAGAAAGAAAGTGAAATATTATTTGAACTAGTTTGTTCAGAAGCCTGTATAAGAGGACCTCCGATGAGAAAAGTGAAAGAAGCATTTGTCAATATTGGTAGAAAAAAAGATTGATCAGCAAAAGTAGATGTTTTGACTGGAAAAAGAATGAGTTTCAGCTGTGAAAACAGGAGTGTAAGTGAATACATGTTGAAATAAATGTTCAAGGAAAAGCAGCTGCCTTCAGAAAATCCTTAGTCGACTTTATTTAATCATACCTGCAACAGTAACCGGTAATATATATTTTATTTACATTTTGATCATCTTAAACTGACCTTGAGACAAGAAAACTATAAATAAATGGTAAAGTATGTGCTGCTTATTTAGACCCTAAAAGAGTTTTTCATTTAAAATATGTCAACAGCAGCAGGAGTCTGCACAGCACAGCACAGATTTAGGAGACGAACGCAGTCACTGAAGACAAATGGATAATTTTATTTCCTTTAGTACATTGTGGACACAGGATGAGATGGTTATCAAAAATCACTGCATTCAGGGATTGAATAATCAGCCAGACATTCAAACATGGGAAGTTTACCCATGAGCCCAGTTCTGTTTTAGCTGGTGCCTTTGTGTACATATTAAATGTCACGACAGGTAAACTTTTGCTTCGTGCTTCATGGTTCTCTTTCCTTTTTGATGATTAGAACCTTCGGAGGATGGAAGGTGAGACGCAAGAGGAACCCGGTAAAGACCTCAATGAGCTGGAAAATGCAGATTGGGTGAGAATAATATCCACTTTCTATGCCTCGATGCTGCTACATTTAACTCATGACCCTGTCTTTGATGCGACATAACTTCTGTGTGTTTTGCAACATGACATTAATTATTTCTCGGATATGTTCCCCTGTAGGCACGCTTCTGGGTGCAGGTGATGCGAGATCTTCGAAACGGTGTGAAGTTAAAGAAAGTACAGGAGCGTCAGTACAACCCGCTGCCCATAGAATATCAGCTCACGCCGTATGAGATGCTGATGGATGACATCCGTTCCAAACGTTACAAGCTGCGAAAAGTCATGGTGAGGGTCAAAGGGGGATTTTATTACTTTGTCAAATAATAATCCCTCTGTTTCTTGTTGTCGCAGTCAAATTTCAAGTGTCTGGAAATGGTCTTTTTTTGTTTAATTGAAGTTATTAATGCCATTCCAGGTGAATGGAGACATCCCTCCACGATTAAAGAAGAGTGCACATGAGATCATTCTTGAATTTATCAGATCACGACCTCCCCTAAACCCTGTAAGTGACACGGCGCCACACATCTCTGGTGCTTATTGTTGCCTTTTTATCTTAAACACAGCCGGCATTTAATTCCATTAAAATAGCATATCCCCTTGGGAACGTTATAAAAAATGAGAGCTTTTAAACTTACAGCTGTGAGAACAGCCAGTGACATCAGTATGTGGTTGTTTTACAAGCATTTTGGCATGAACCGTGAAGGTGAGATGACTGGCTGTGAATAACAAGGAACATAATGAGACGTTTATGTCTATATTTAATGTTGCTGTGGTTGAATAGTTGAATGACTTGAGGAAAGCTCATTTCCACTGTTGCCGCGACAGGTGTCAGCCCGTAAACTGAAACCCCACCCTCCACGTCCTCGAAGCCTCCACGAGCGGCTGCTGGAGGACATCAAGGCCGAGAGGAAGCTTCGGCCAGTCTCACCCGACGTGAACAAGAACCGCAGGAACCGCCTGGGTGAGACTCATGATCCTGGAAATTAGCTTTACCTTCTGACCAAAAAAAAAGCATAAACAAGCTCTAGATATCTGAGCAAGTCTCCCCGTATAATCAGATATCTTCTCTCTGAGTGAAAACAGCTGCTAACCCACAGCGTCGCTGCTCTTTATGAGCCTAACCCATCCACTCTGGGCAAAAACCAATAACCCTCCCTAACCACATTCATCATTATTACTCTTAACAGGTTTTATTTGTTTGCTTATTCATAAGCGATACGGTGTTTAAACAAGAATCGTTTTGACTGCAGGGGTTTTGTTTCAGGTCAGTTCAGATCCTGCTGGTGTTAAAGTAGCTTAGATTGATAAATGTGCTGTTTAAAAAGAACTCGACAGGCCTGATCAGCAAGTATTAGCGTTTGAGATGAGGTAGAAAATCAGTTTTGCGTGCTGTGATAACTCGTCAGCTGCATGCAAGTTTAATAAAAGCCTAATTTATTTCTACTGTTTGTTTTATTTTTATTGCACAGTTCTCTGAAACAGTTTCAGGGAAGCTGATCTCGATTTTAGAACCCAGCTGTTCTGGTTTATTTTGCAAACAATTTATTTTTGTCATTCATTTTAACATTTTCTTCCTTCTCGTCTTTTTTTTTCCTTCCTAACTTGGGCATTTCTGTCAGTCATGCGACCTCTTAGCATGTCTCACAGTTTTGACTCATCAGGTAAATCTCGTTGGAACCTGTGTGTCATTCCAGGCTACGTAGAGACTTAGCTCCTGCTTTCCCCCTGATTCGAACATCTTGGTTTATTTACTGTCTCGTACGGTTGTTTGTAACACACACTGCTGTCACATGGAGGTTGTTGTGATGGAAACACTTTTAAAGACCCGAGGAAGACGTGGGTCAACGCAGCGCAACCTAATCTCAGGATGTGATGTTTTGACGTTGATTTTCTCGTAGTTTTCACCGGTTAAAGTAGTTTTTAACCGCTGACTAAAACTAATATGAGATTACAAATCGCCGCTCAGTCTAATCTGCTCTCTGAGTGTGAGAATTACATAATGTCGCTGTCAGTAATCTCCTTCACATGCAGCTGAATGGCTGATTGTTTGAATGCGACATTAACCTTTGGGAGATAATGATGATGAGAATATGCTGCGCTGCGGCTGCACTCCTTGTGTTTCTCTGCTCCTGTGGCACTCTCCTTCACAAACACCTTTCCCTCTGTGCTTCCAGCTGCACACAGCTTCTTTATGTTTGAATGTAGAGCACCACGACTGGTCCTACAGATGCTTGTTGCTGTTACGTCCTCCCCGTGGGTCTCTAGTCTACCGTTAGGAGTTAATGTATTTCTCTGCCTGCTCCAGCTGAAGGTTACATTCACTTAATTTGTCTGCAGGTGCAGGGAAGAGCATCAGCACCCCTCAGGACTTGTTCCGCGGTTCAGGTAAGTAAAAATCAGTCAGTGTCTCATCAGAACCGATTGCTTCATTTAGTCAACATGGTCGTGACGCAAATCTGTAACATAAACATGTGTTTGGAGTTTGTTTTGCTACAATATGTCAGCTGTGATGTCCTCGCCCCTCAGCTGAGCGATCCATTTTTGACCCACAGACTCTCCCGATGCACCGAGGAAGTTTGTTGGCAGCACCCAGTCTCTGAGCGCTGGGGGAACCCCTCAGAGAGCACAGCCACTGAGCCAGAGGAAGAGGCTGCTCAAAGCGCCCACGCTGGCCGAGCTGGACAGCTCCGAATCCGACGTAGGTCGCCCGAATCCTTCATAGCTGCTCTGGAAGTTCAAACACAAACAACTTGTTAATATTTGTTTTTGGCTGTTTGATATTTAAAGTTGGGTTGAGTTACTTGTGTCGTGTTGCCTAATAAGTTGTTTATCCTGGTTGACAGGAGGAGCCTGTACCCAGCAGCTCCAGTAAGTCCACGTTTTTAAAGGACAACAAGTCTGCTGTGGTGAAGAAAGGTATGAACTAACATGTAATAATCATTTTATTTTTTCCCCACATAAAATAAAGTTTCTATTCACCAGTTACCCTCGTTGTCTTTCCTGCCTCGTATCTCCAGGTCCTCAGAAGCTTCTGCCCCTCTCTGCCACCCTCCAGCTTGAGAAGCATCAGCCTCTGCAGAGGCGGCACTCCGAGAGAGCGGCTCCCACCAGCGGTCGCCTGTCTCGACAAAACACCAAGTCTTTGGTAAGTTCACTTTATAATTATTTATTTTAAACTGCCTATTAATGCCTGGATGATCAAGAGGCAGATTTTTAACATCACTGCTGTTTAAACAGACCACCAGATTGGAGTTATAATAAAAACTTACAGAAAGATTTGCACATGCGTATTATGTTTAATATCACTAACTCAATGTCAGTGCTACTTGGGACCTATAATTAAATCAAACTCTGCATGTGATGAAAGAAAATTAAAAACAAAAATGATGACATCATTCAGAAAAAACTATTAAAAAATGTTCATTGTTTTAATAGGCTAAATTAATAATTTATGAGTCTAACAAACACAAACAAAAAAAGTCACTGTAACATGCAAATACTACTAGACAGCTATGTGCTGCAAGTCATTTTTAATGATTTTTTTACATTTATTTCAAATTTGATGCTAGCAGAGCATTTCAACAAAAGCTGGGACACTGCAGCAAAGTTTAAAAGAAATAATCTTTTGATCCACAGTAGTTAGGTTTATTAACATGAGCTAAATTACATATTTTTAAAAATACAATAAAACACAAGCATCACAAAAAGGTGTATTTTGTAAACAGTTTCTCTATTATTTTAATTTAGACCAGTAATTACTCCTAATCATTTTAGGAAAATGGGCTGCCATTTTAAAATTAGAGTTCATGAATGTGACTAAATCAACCCTCATCAGTGGATGAAGAAAATATTTCCTATTTTTCCTCCTGTCCTGTGACCGGTCATGTTGTTACTGTGAGGATGATGGGATGTAATTGAAACCACAGGGCAGCTGCACTGAGAGGTTTGGATGAAATGAGTTTGTTTTTTGGTTTTATAATAACAGACCTGAGGTGCTAAACTAGAGGCTGTATTATCTACTAAATGAAATTCGTCAGCACAGATAAAACACCTAAAAGCTGGAATTAAATGGCTCTATTAGGGATACATTTGTAAGTAAGGCTTGCTTAAAATCTGTGACAGCTGCTGTTTGAAAGCACAAAAATATTTCTAATCAAATAGTTTAGTGTTATAGGAAATTGAGCTTCTTTAGTTGACATTTTTGTTACGTTCATCTTCTGATGCCTCCTGTTGAACCACATGATCATATTAACTCTGGTTCGCCAGTTTGTTTAAAAACACTTACCTGCAGTTTTATCCTTTTTTATACAACTCTGCAGCAAACTGGAAATCCCAGTGGCAAGGTAACTCTGTTTATGTCTTGTTTATTCCTCACCGCTCTATTCTTGTTTCATTTAACTTTTCTTTTTTTAAGCATGATGAAATGAGTCAAACGAGGGCAGACAGTGAGTTCGTGATGGAGCTACAACCATGCAGTAGTCAGATGAAGTCTGACATTTTAGTGAACTCTCTTCCATTTGAGATGGATGATGTCAAGTGACTTTTGATCATGAGACTGCTTTTATGTTTCGCTTGTTATGAAATTGAATTTCACGCTATATATCAAATAAAAATAAGAAATGTAATATATAAATTTGGCCCCTCTAACAGGATGGTTCCAGATAGTTATTTTTGTTTGTTTTATTCACTTTAACAAAGTTAGCTGTAAATGATTACGTAACAGACTCTAAAATTCTCCTTCAGTGGATGGAAGCCTTGTGTTGAGTTTCATCAGACATGCTGCATGTGATTAGCTGGTTGGAGGTTCTGCTTGGGCCTGAATGTCCTGTTCTGTCTCTCTGCTGGTCAGGTGGACGCAGCCTGCAGTGGTCAGGGCACGGTACGTTACCATTCCTTCATGCCGTTGAGCCGAACTGTGTGGGCGAACCCACACCGAGCCCCGCTCGTGGAACTCGGTTTATCGGTTTTTACACGAACGGGACGTTGTGTCACGTCTGTCTCGAGTGAATGGAGCTAAAAGGGAGGAGAAATGTCCTGTAAAAAGTCACAGCTGCAGCTGATCGGTGAAGAAGCTCACAGGTGTTTAACTTACAGGAGATGAAACAATTAGTGGAGGAATCGAAGCTACTTTTGTTAGTTTATTATCAGTGTTTCTAAAAAGGAAACCTGGAGGTTCTGCATGTCTTCTCATTGTCACACTGTGAGTGAAAGCTTTGTGACTCCACCGTCATCATTTTATGGTGTCTTGTTTCCATTCACCCGGTGTTTGTCTTACTGGTAGGAGTTGCCGTCACCTTTTGCTGTCTCCCACTCCTGCATCTTGTGGCCATTTTTCTGTAGCTGTAGGCTCGCTGACGTGGTGTGCGTGTCTCCTGCAGGAGGAGTTCTCTTATCCCGTGGAGTGTTTGGCTCTGACGGTGGAGGAGGTGATGCACATCAGGCAGGTTCTGGTCAAGGCCGAGCTGGAGAAGTTTCAGCAATACAAAGACGTCTACACCGGCCTTAAGAAAGGAAAGGTAGGGCTTACACGTTCAGAGAAAATGCTCGTTTGTCACTTTTATTTAAACGCATCAGATAATGTTTACATCTCTGACCCAATCTTTTTTTTTTCTATAGATTTGCTTTTCATGTCGAACCAAAAAGTTCTCCTTCTTCACCTGGTCCTACATCTGCCAGTTCTGCAAAAGGTAAACTGAGCCACCGTTACCTGTAATATTTAACTTAAACAGGAAATCAACAAACTTTACTGCGAAATTTACAAAGATTTATCAAAACAAAACCATTCCACATCAGGTCTTAACATTAACATATTAAGTAAAAATGCTAAATTGCTGTTTATTGTATTTTTAATTTCAAAACAAAACACAAAGAAATTACCAAATTTTCCTTTTCTTTGGGAAAGACAAAAAGTTGCTAGAAACATTTTAGAAAAATAAGCCTTTATAAACAAAATATTTACTATTTATTAAATGTTTTTAAACGCAGCATTTCATCTGTTCAGACATATCCAAGTTAAAGGTTCATTTTATTTTTTCAGGCCGGTGTGCGCCCAATGTTCCAAAAAGGTAGGAGGACAGTTTTAACACATTTTAGTTCAGTTACACTCTTCTGTAAAGCTGCATACCCAGCTTTAATTTTAATTTTTATTCTTTTTAAACCCCAGATGCGTCTTCCGTCTAAGCCCTACTCCACGTTGCCCATCTACTCTCTGGGCCCCAGTACCACGACTAAAGAGAATTCTGACACAGCTTCTGCTCCGTCTGAGTCAGAGAAACATCACTCTGACTCTGGACACGGCATGCACAGTCTACGCAGAAGGTTCATGCAGAAATGCTTAACGTGCTGAGTGAGTTGGATGTGTAGTAAAACCAGATTCTCAACATTTCCTTTTTTGTCTTCAGGTTGTCCAAGCACAGCAGCAAAGACGGTCAGTCGCAGGACGAGCTGCAGCTGCCCAAGGAACTGACGGAGGACTGGGTCACCATGGAGGTCTGCGTGGGCTGCAAGAAGTTCATCACGGAGATCATCTCCTCCAGCAAACGCAGCCTGTCTGTGGCCTCCAAGAGGGCGCGAATTAACCGCAAAACCCAGTCCTTCTACATGTCTTCGTCCAGGTCGATCAACTTCACGCCCTCGGAGCGCACCATCAGTGAGGTGTAGAACCCCCACCACCACCACCACCCTCTTTGTGCACTTTGGTTCATGCCTCTTACAGTTTTTGGACATTTAATGAAAGAAACCCACAGTTTTAAGACGTTACAACATTAGAAATGGTTCCCCGCTCAGGTAAAGTTGCTGCCATCGTACCTAACGTGTTCTTTTTAGGAGGCAGCAACAGTTTGTTGTATTTTAGGTAAAAGAAAGTGCCGAGGTCATGTTTGTGAAACGAGCAAAGGTGAAAGTTCGACATAAACGACAGAGAAAGCCACACGTGGCTGTGATATCATGTAAATATTGCAAAGACCCAATCAATGTAAGCTATCGATGTTCCTGTTTACTTTTTGCACTCAGGAAGATAAACAGATTGTCTTTTGACAGAAATGCACTGTAGCGTCTCTCGTCAGGTCTGCAGGGGTCCCCTCCCTCTCTCTGATCCTTCCAGCAACAATTATGCCAAATGTTACACCTTTAACATCTCAGATCAAATGCATTTTTATTTTTTTTTATTTCAAATCTCTGAGACGACGTGTAGAGGGGTTAAATGGTCTAAGATTTTTTCAGGGTTGGTTTTAGTCAAAGTGTTTGTTGAATTTTGTGCCAAATCGTAACGTCTGAATGCCTTCGGAGCTACAGACCTGCTGTACATATCTGTGATAAACTCAATTTTAGGGTCATGTAAGGTTCTGTTTTTTCGCCCCTCTGCTCCAAAGTGGGCAGCAGAAACATGCGTGAAGGGTTTTGTACATGCTGTATATTCTGGATTGTCCCAGTTTTAAAATTAATTTAATAAACTTAAACTAAGTCAAAGAATAATTTGCCAGGTTTAAGGTTTCTGCCTCTTCACAGACTTTGTTGGAACGCTTCACTCTGTATGTTATGTTTGTTAATGTAATCAGATTTGATTTGTTTTATGGTTCCTAAACTCCTCAGTGTTAATATGCCCCTCAAAATCACAAATAGCACTTTAATTGGACCAAGTTTTGGTTTATGGAGGGTTTTTGTCTTTATTAATATTAATATAAATATTTGTTTTTCAGGGCCCCTATAAATGAAAACGTGTGTTAATGGCTGCTGTTAAAGTTAAAAATGACTTAAAAGACCCCACAGAATTGAATGTAGATGTTTCTGGAGAAGAATTATCTTTGATTATGCTTTAAGAACACCTTTACCCTTTCAAATGACTCCTCACAGTCCCACACAGACACACACACACCCCACACACACGAACACAACGAACACATCGTCAAATGAACCAGCCTGTTAAATAATGACGCCATGTTCCTACGAAACAATCCTAGAACCTCTGTAAGGAATGTGTGCATGCTGTATCTGAGATCTATCTTTTTATTAAGAAAATTCTAATAAAGTTATCATGATTCTTATGTTTTACTTTGATTGCCCCCTTTTCTAATTCTTAAAACAAATGAACTAAAGTGCATTTATTGTGTTTGTTAAACTGTTTGCAGACAGTAGAGGGCGACAGAGGCTCGACTTAAAAACAAGTCTTAGGAACGGGTGGCGGTGGCAGATTGTTTCAGGTAGTTTATTGCTGAATTCAGGACCGATGCATCCAGTCACACCGACTGATTTGTATCCGAACACTTTAAAATACATCTGCTGAAGTCTGAGAAACAACTCAGTATTTTACAAACAAATAAACAAATGTTACAAATGTTAAATTATGGTAAAGGTTATGAACAAATCATAGACTTTTTTATGCTCTTGTTTATGATTAAGGTCACAAAAACAAACTCTTGAAAATGAAACATTTTGGTTGACTAAAAAAACAATTTTGAGAACAATAAAAATAGTGAAAGGTGTAGCAAAGCAGGAACAAACACCCAGTGGAATGTGGCTCACAGTAAAAATAAGGTGAGAAATTTGGTAATTTTGAATTTGATGGCAGCAACACATCTCAAAAGTTGGGACAGGGGAAACAAAAGGCTGTAAATAAGAATCAGCCGGTGGAGCATTTTACAACTAATTAGGTTAATTTGTTGCCAGTCAGTAAAAGGACTGAGTATAAAAAGAGCATTTTAGAGAGGTGGAATCTCTCAGAAGGTGGGCAGAGGTTCACAAGTCCATTATTTTAAATAATCCCGTCATCTACAGTTCTTAAGATCAAAATATTTCAAAAGAAATCTCTGAGCTCAAAGAACAAAACAAAGTCAGGACTGGATGTTGTGATCTTCGGGCATTAAAAACCAGTCTGATTCTGTTCTGGACATCACTGCATGGACTGAGGAACACTTCCACACATCAATGTCTGTAAACACAGCTCACTGAAACATCCACTAATGCTGCTTAAAGCTCTATCCTGCAAAGAAGAAGCCAGATGTGAACACTATCCAGAAACTCTGCTGTCTGAGCTAAAGTTCATTTAAAACAGACAGAGGCAGAGAAGAAAACTGATCTGTGGTCAGAGGAATTGAACTTTGAATTCTCCTTACTAAAGAGGAAAGGAACCATCCAGCCTGTTTTCAGCACACAGATCAAAAGCCTGCCTCTCTATTGATATGGGGGTGCATTACTGTCTGTGTCACGAGCAGCTTACACATCTGGAAAGACACCATCAATGCAGAACAGTATATACAGGATTTAGAACAACATACACTCATTCAGATGACATCATTTTCAGGAAAGGCCTTGCATATCTCAGCAAGACGATGCTAAACTGCAGACTGGTTTCAAAAAGTCCAGATCCTGAACTGGAAACATTCGAAGACCCAGAACTGTTAAACAGCTAGAACCCTCCAACAGACAAAATATGGGTTTATGAGACTTCTTTAAGTTACATTTTACAAGTCGGAAGTTTTTAAAAATTAGAGTTGAATTAGAAAAGCGATGAACTGACTAACATATTTCAAAAATGTCCTCATCAGTTTTCAGATATATGGAAAATCATTTTCTCTCCGCTTGTTTAAATAAAATTACCAACACAATACATAAACAGAACAAAAGTTACAGTAGTGCACATCAGTTTTTTTGTGTTCATATTATTAAAAAAAAACAATTTCAGATTTTGTCTGGTCCCCACACAGAATAAGCAGATCAGCTAGTAACAGACACTGAAAATAACCTGCGTGGTCACAGCTTCTCTGAAGGGTGACCCTCACACACTGGTTTCTATTGAAAGGCAGCGAGCAAACACCCGGTCATTAAATGTCCCGAACAGGCTGTGTGTTTAGCAGCAGCTCAACGGTGCTCATCGGAAACGCCGCTCCGGGTGACTCATCCCAGCACATGACATCCGACGAGGGACAACACAAGCCAGTCTGCGTCGAATGAGCCTAAATGTTCCGCGTTGATCAGTTCGAACAGTATAACATTCTAACATTTTGTTTAGTCATCACGTGTAATCAGAAACTCCAGACAGCGCTCGTTGCTTTCAGGTCCCACACTAATGAGCACAGATTAAAAGTGAAACCAGATCCCAGATATTCTCCCATCTAAACTCTCTCAGGGAGGCCTCCGGTAACCGGATATTTAGCCTCTGCATGTGGGGGGCTCCTCATACCAAACGCTCCGTTTAAAAAAGCACTGCAAGCAGCCGGGTCAAGAGGTCGCACGTCAGTCACGTTGGAGCACAATACGCTGCATTCCCGTAACATCACGCCCAGGTTAAATATATTTGCATGATGGCGGAAGTTGAGCAAACGTGCCACCTGACAGTCTTTTAACATGTTTATGTGTCTGCATCACTAACATTCTTGTGTGTGTGGAGAAAATGACTCAATAAGTATAAAAAAAATCAAGTCAAACAGAATTAAGGTCTAACATTTTATAACAAAATAGTGCATTTTTAAGAAAATGTCTCAAATATGTAAGTAACAACACAGTTTTAGAAAGATAGATTCATTGTAAGGAAATAAATCCTCTAATAGGATTAAATGATGGTTGTCACGGTTGTGCATTTGTGCTGCAGGATAAAAATGCTGAAATTCTCCCCATCATTTCCTCTCCCTCTTGCAGTAAACGGGTCGCTGCAGCATCACTGAGGACCTGCCTCCACATTCAGCACGTGTCCTCGCATAAAGAAGCTGCAACAACGCACTGGCAACATTTAAACTGTTTGTTTGTCTGTCGTGTTAGCAAAATGTCTCATGGACCACTGAAAGGATTTTAATGAAACTTTCACAAAGTAATCATTGCATATACATCAACAACTGATTAAATTGGGAAGCCGATCTAATTCATGACAGCCACCACAGCTAGTCCACATTAGCTAAAACAAAAAAAAAAGCCACAACTCAGTGAATTTCACAGATATTGAGCTGAAATTTGGTGTGGTTGTAGCTGACAGTCATCTTCAACACATACTTTACGAACAAACATGTTATTGCTCATATCATCTTTTACGAGGCTTGACGAAAGCAGCTATGACTTTCTCCTTTCTCATCATAAAATGTTCATTTAAAACACCGGCAAGAAATGCTTTGCCTTTAACTTAATTTGTCTTTTATTTGATTTCTGAACGCAGCAAGAAATTTATTGAAACGACTTTGCACAGAACTAGACTTCTTGTTTTTTATTTTAGGGATGGGCGACAATTTAAAGACATAATTAAGTCCCCAAAACCTGAATAACGTTGACCCGGTTAGTTCAGTTTTTATCAGACACTACAGAAGGCAGGTCTTTTATTAACACTGCAGGAGCTCATATGTGTTGTGTGACAACATTTCTCATCATTGAGCGCACTCTATTAAGGAGGAATGTATTATTTACTATTGTATATAGTGTAAATTAAGTGCAAATTAACATGTGCCATTATCAGTTTTACAAGACAAAGAGAGCTCAGACACATTTCCCCTTTCTGTTTAACGCATCACAAAAAAAAGAAAAAGAAAAATGAAAATTGGAGCTGCCATACAGAGTGATATGCTTTGTATAAACGTCTTGGAAATGAGAGCTTCAACACAGAGCAGACATCAGTGCAAAGAGCTTTGAAAAGTACCCCTCATTATCTCTGACGTTCTCGTTTCAGTTCTGTCTCGGATTCCTCAGCACTGACACCTCTACAGGCTCCTGTTTGATCCAAGCAAAGGTCAACGTGACCAGACATCCTGCTCAGACACGGAGCTTCAGCCTGAAATGGTTCCCCGCTGATGCAGGTAGAGACCAACATGTTGTAGCGAAGAAGAGGTAAAGAACACACCCTGAAGCTTTGGCTCCAAAGTGGCTGATTGAGCCGTGGGTCACGGTGGGTTGGGCCTGTTGGAAACACAAACGAGCGGCAGGGAGCCGTGGTCAAACAGCTTGTATGGCAGAGAACCTTTGGAGGTCCAAACATCCGTTTTTGGGTCGTAGCACTCGAAACAGTCTGAGTCCTCGATGACGTCGTGGCAGTTGAGGATGCGTCCACCGGTGACGTAGAGCTTGTTGTTGATCACTGTAGCGCTGTGGTGCATCCTTCGCTCCTTCAGATTCTCACACTTGACAAATTTGTTGGCTTTGGTATCGTAGGCGATCATTCGTCGGGTATACCCTGGAAAATAAAACTTTTCTTGTTAAATCAGTTGACACTTATTGGGATATTTTATATTTACCTTGTACAGTACTTTTTTAAAGAAAAGAAGGCGTCTTTTTGGTTCAACACTATAGATCAGGGGTGTCAAACTCCAGGCCTCGAGGGCCGCTGTCCTGGAAGTTTTAGGTTTTTCTGCTCCAACACACCTGATTCAAATGGTTTAATTACCTCCTCACCAAATCAGCAAGTTCTCCAGAAGTGCGTCCACAAGGAGTGTTGTTTTAAAGCAAGAACACGTCTAAAATATGCAGGAGAGAGACCCCCGAGGACCAGAGTTTGACACGTGTGCTGTAGTTCCTAATACCGTAGCCTTGTTTAGTATTGTCTAAAATGTGATTTACAAAAGCCGAGTTGATTCAAAAGAAACAATTTTGTTCCACTGTGCAACGACCACGATACACAAACACAGATGTCATGTCTCTTGTGTTTGAATGATTTTATTTTTTCGCAGCGATGATTAGATAATCCTTCCTGTGTTATGGATGCTTAATCTGGGGAAGCTGATACTAAAAGTGAGGAAAGATAAGTGGAGTTGAGCCTTGCCATGCGTTGGAAAAAAATAACACACAAGCAGTGTCTGTTCAGCCAAAGAAAACTCATCACTCTCAAAGAGCTACAAAAGCACCCATCAGTGAGTTACACCCCTGCACACGGGTAACATTATCTCATTATAAGGAACAGGTTTACTGTCAGGACCATAGAAACTGTTGGTAAAATGATCCCTAAAGCACTAAACGTGAAATACTCTGCATCGTAAAATGGCCTCTGATTAGAGTGCTTTTGCTGTCTGTGCATTATTTGGTACAAATTAGAATGTCTTCCTGTTTAAACAAAGTCCTTAACACAGAAGCTGCTTATTGTTTTGTTTTGCCTTCAGCTGTTGGCAGTAATTATGCATGGTGTTGTCAGCCAGATAGCTCCCTGAACAACCTTGTTTGAAGAAATAAGAGTTCAGTTCTGACCAAATTTACAAGCTAACGACAAGTCCAAGAGACCAAAGAGGATTATTTGTCTTAAAACAAGTCCAACCTGAAACATTTCAAAGCAGTTAAAAAGATTGTTGTTTTATAAATCTTTATACTATTGCCAGTTTAACATTACATGGTTATTAGCATAAAACTAAATGCTAGCAGCAGCTACATAAAGCTGTGGCACTTCCGGAGTATCCTGGGGTACTTCCAACAGTAATATCATATTCCTGCCAGAATAACTATGTAATATAAAATGACAAGATGTAAAGACTTGTAAAATAAAGTTCACCTGAACTTCTATGATTTTATTTTTTAACTGATGTAGTTTTAGGTTGGCAGCAATCCATTTTGGTCTTGGTCTCAGACTAGCCATTAGCTCACCGGACCTATAAAAAGCTTTTAAAAAACTCTCTAACAGGTAAAATATTAACCATTCATAACCTTCATAACCATTTTAAAAAATCTAAGCTGTCCTTTTACATAATAGGAAGAAAGTCCTTGGTTCAAATGAGGAGTATGGGGTAGTTTTGCAAGAGAAAAGTACCTTTTGGTTGGATTTTTATGCACAAAAAGTAAACAGTATGATGAACAGAAGGAAAAACTCATAAAACCTGTGACCTGTACAACAAATGTAACCTCTTCAGACAACAGAATATGATAATGGTAATATGATAATGGTAATATGATAATGGTAATATGATAATGGTAATATGATAATGGTAATATGATAATGGTAATATGATTTTATTATAATGATCTTAGGAGATAATAGTGTGTTCCCACCTCCTATGATGTAAATCTTGTCCTCAATAACAGCAGCTGGAGCACAAACATTTTTCACCGTTCTCGTCTCCAGCCTGGACCAAAGGTTGCGAGAAATGTGATACACCTGCATCACAGCACAAACAAAGACAGTCAGTCTGAGATCCTACTTCTCAGTTTATGTATCTTTAGATTATAAGTGCCTGCCTGCTCATGGAAATGCTCTTTACCTGAATGAGCCGCACTGGGTTTTGCATGGCATCCTCCCCCCCAAAAACATAGATCCTTTGATCACTGGCTGCAACAGCTGGATGAAGCACAGCTGTGGGCATGGGCGCCATGGCCTCCCACTGATTAAACATACTGTTGTACCTCTCTACTGACTGAGAGATGCGCTTGTCAACCCCGATACCCCCCAGAACGAAGATGAAGTGCAGATAGGAAACACTTTGGTGGGCGAAGCGTGGCTCCAGCATGGGCTCAGCAGTCCTCCACTGGTTAGTTTTGAGGGATAGTGTGTAAACTGTAGCACTGACTGAGCTGTCGCCTGAAGCCATGCAGAGGCTGAGGCCTCCGAGGACGTACAGGATGCTGTGAATGCACACGTACGCAGCTTTGTACAGGCGCAGCGGGAGCTTGGCCAACCACTGCCAACGCTGAGTCCTTTCGTCGTACAGCAGAGCTTCTCGTGAAGTCTGCTCATTGTTTTTCCGTCCTCCGACCACCACCAGCGTTTCCCTGCAAGTGTAGCGTCTTGGCGTGGTCCAGAGTGGCTTCAGTTCACGGCTACACTTAGTGCTGGCCGTGAGCATGAGGCGTCGAACCGACTCAATTATCTCTGTGCAGAGGGTGGAGGACTGCACCAGCGGGTCGTTGGCGATGAACTGGAAAAGGTAGGTTGGATGGATGTACCGCAGACGAACTTTCTTGAAGAGGTCGTGAATGGCCCCGCGTCGCGAGAATGGGTCATGGTGAATCCATGCCAGGAGGGTCTCAAACACCTGCTCCTCTTCAGCACAAAGACGGTCATCCTCGAGGTAGCACATGAGCTCCGGAAGAGACAGCTCACAGAAATCCTCTGTGGCAGCTACATCAGAGAAACACCTGACGGCCATCTCCTTCGCCCTGTCCCTCAGACTCTCACAGTGAAGGATCTCGGAGAGCCGGATCATGCTCAGGCAGTTTTCAGGACTCAGCTGCTCCTGAAGGAACATGGAGCAGGCCTCAAAGAGACCTCCGTAGTGAAGCATGGAGGCTGCCTGCATGAGCGGGAGCACGATCTCCATGGTGATGGCGACGCAGCCTGTGTAAACATAGTCCACAATGCCGACGAGCACACTGGACGAGATGCCCTTCAGATTCACGCGGGCCTGGCTGCTCTCCAGGAAGTTGTTGCAGAACATGGCACGGAAGTACGGGCTGCTGGACACCAGGACGTTCCTGTGGCAGGGGATCTCCTGGTGCTCGGTGCAGAGCAGGACGTCAGTCAGGATGCGCTCCTGCCGCAGGATGTTGAGTTGGCCAAGCAGGTGGCAGGGAAGCTCTGGGTCTTTGAAAGAGAAAATATCCTGTCGCCTGACAGCCATCCTGTTGAAAGAAGGAAAAGGAGACGGAAAATACTTCATTAGAAAGTGGCAGAGGACAATGTAGACAAAAACACCAAAATGAATATATAATTGTGTCTTTTGCATGTTTATTGTTTGTTTAGAATATATGTTGGTATTTGCATCAGATTTTTTAAATATTATATTATATATTGTTGTCGTTTCTTAAATTTGGATCTGCCAACATCTTTTGAAAAGTTCTAAAGGTCAAAAGTCTGAATAAATAAATAAAACTGTTGTTAATTTATGAGAGAAAATTCTGTAAAAGATGACAGTATTCAGTATTTGGTAATATAAATGAATATGCCAGCAAACTAACTAATAAATAAGTAAAATATCTTCTTTTTTTTTAAACCAAACCAGATGTTCTGATAAAGAAATGTCTCAACTCATGTCCATATTTGGGTTTGGTATTATTGAGATCTATCCTGTTGTGTCAGCCTGACCTGAAGAAAATGTCTGAGAGAAAAGAGTTAGATACCAAAAGATATGTGATGTAGGTTCAAGGTTTAAATACTGCCTGATTGTAACACAAACTTGGATTTTTGCTCGACTGCCCAGAATGACTCAGTGTTGATAAAATCCCAGTTTGCTTTTGAGGATGAAGAAAAAAAGTCTCTTCGACTGCAGTTATCTGGATTCATAAATCCTGCAGGTGTTTCAGAAGAAACCATGAGGTGTTCACAGGTTAGAAGAATATTATGTTTGTAAAATGTTGAACCATTTAAGAACTGTTTTTTTAGTGTATATTTACAAAGAAGGTTAGGATTTTATCTAACCAATTTTAACATATTTATGTCAGCAACAGCAGAACACAAGTAAAGCTGGAGAACCAGTATTTCTTGTGACTGAGTTTAATGGAAAGCCATTCATTTCTGACTCCTCCCGAGCAGCTGTTCTAATATGATTCACTGACTTTCTATTTTCTATTTTAAACCCTATCTAAATGATCTTGATACACCCGTCCACCATGGGGCCACATCTGTCATCAGGCTGCCCGTCACTGCAAACATTAAAAGGCCGCGTCAACAGAGCTCGTCTCTTCGTCACTCTGAATCTCTCCCCCTGGACCCATTTCTCCCTCACAAACTCTGCTGCTATTTTGAACACATCGTGTTTTTCTTCTTTCATCTTCCTCTTCTCTCCCGTTCGGGTGACAGGGGATGATCCAGCATGAATTTCATTGGACTATTAGCAACATCTCTGAGTAAAACACTTGATTCACTCCCACTTATGGGGCCCGGCCTGCCTGACATATTTAGACACCTAATTATTATTGAGTATTATTAAATGCAAGTGGCTGAGAGGGACATTTCACAGCAGACTGCTGCTGGAGAGCCAGATCTTCAATATGAATAACATTAAAGACCCAAAAAACTAATAAAAAATATTTTAACTTCTGTAATTTTGCAAACTAATTTCAGATATTTACATTTTTAAGCATTTTAGCCAAATATCATAAAACTAAATCTAATATATTTGTTAATTTTTGAATTTCCCATTTAGACTAAAAGAATCTTGGAAATTAAAATGTAATCAGCTCTCTTTTAAACCTAAAAAGAAAGCTTATAATTAACAACATAAAAGAAATCAGTTACAGATTTATGAATAAAAACCAAGTAGGAGAGCTGGTTTGCTGCTTAAACTCATTTCAAACACTCTGAAGAATTAAAAGCAAATGTTTTAAGAGTGAATCTGATGGCTTTCAGTGTAATTTCTGTAAGCGGAACTTGTTTTTGATCCGGTGAATCCTTACCTCCTGCCCTCAGAGAATCAGTAATTCCCACAGTGTGCGATCGGCTGATGAAAAATCAAGAATTACAACAAAAACAAAAACAAAAATTAAAGTATTATCCAGGCATGCATCTGAAAAGCAAAATGACCCATAGAACTGACAAAGTTTTCCCGTTAGGTACTGTGGAGCTTGCCATGAGGCTGCTGTGTACATTCCTTCATCTAAGAATAGCTTCCTGGCTTGCTGTGACTCCGCCGGGCCTCTCATGTGACACGGAGCTGTTTGGCCCTGCCAGGGTCCAGCAGAGGGAGCGTTTCCAACAGAACCCTCACAGGGGCCTGAATCAGCCTTTGTGCATGCCCACCCAGGCTGCTGCTTAATCCGAATATCCCCCGAGCTGCAAACCTTTGCCCATCTTCCTCTGGTCTTTGAGTCTTTCCTCCTCCTCCTCCTTTCTCAGTGTGAGTCACCCAGAGTGGAGGTAATTATACAGTAAATCAGTGCTGATGGGACAGGTTGATCAGGATAAACAGCTGGATGCTCAGTTTCCTCTGTGTGGAGGTGTTTTCTTAAATGTGCACAACTGAAAATGACATTTTATTCCCTACTTCTCATTATTATTACATTTACGTTGCAGAAAGCAGCATCTCTGAGTCATACATACAGTGTAGTAACTGAGAGCTTTGTCCAAAGAGAGTGTTACTGTTGGAAATTTAAAGACTACCTAATTAGTTATATAATATTAGAAAAATTGGAGGATGCTTTGACGGTTCTTGGCTTATACAGAGTGGTTAAGGTGTCCCAAAGAGAAAACAGAAACCAACAAATCACAGCAAAAATAATGAAAGGGTATTTTTTGACAGGCTTAAATTTGGTGCGGTGGTAGCTTAGAGCAGTGGTGTCCAATCCTGGTCCTGGAGGGCCACTATCCTGCATGTTTTAGGTGTTTCTCAGCTTTGACACACCTGATTTGAATGAGTTAGTGATTAACAGGCTTCTAGAGAACTTAAAGACCTGCTGAAGAGCAGAGGAACATCTGAAACATGCAGGATAGTGGCCCTCCAGGACCAGGATTGGACACCACTGGGTTAGAGTCATCCTCAACACGTACTCTGAGCACTAACACACCTCGCCAGATCTCACAACATCACATAAGGTTGTGCGTAACGTCATTTACAAAGTTTGACCAAACTGGTTATAACTCCGGCCCTTCTCACCATAAGATGATGTTAGTTTAAAACTTTGATATGAGAGACAGCGGGTGATATTTATTCCTTCAAAGAATGCTAGGCTTTTCCTTATTTTAGGAATGCTGTGAAATAAAGTTTAATCACTATATCCTGTAATGTTTGTCTCTTGAAGAATTCCCTCTCTTACATAAAGGACAACTATAGATTCTGAAACTCAAGCAAAACTGAACCAGGACTCGAAACAAATCCTCCTGTTATGTCATTGTTTAATTGTCTTTGTTTCCCCATAGATAAACAAACCTCCTTTTCCTAACAGGTTTGTGTGACTTGTCAATAATTTATCACAGCGTTGGTCCCCCTCCACTCTCTGCGCTCCGATCAGCTCCCACGGCAGCCAGATGAGTTATTGTTGGGTTTGTTTAGCATCATATGACGAGGAACCTGAGTTTCATGTTGGCAGGTTGACGAACAGCAACAAGAAAGTGAGCTGTTGGCACGTCCTGACACGAGAGCACTTGGAGCTTTGGTGGACTTTGTCACACAGTGAAATCCAACACTGACGCGTTACTAAGTGACAGCTTTATGCTCGCAGATTATGGCGTTTCCTGGAGACTCGGGTAAAAAATAAATCGGCTCATACCAGCTTAAAATGGTAGTTTTTCTTTTTTACTGTGGTAGTATGTTGCTAAGTAATGACAAACTTCTGATCTCATCTCAGACGTGTTCAAAAATTGCACATCATTTAAAAAGTAAGTTAAATGATTTAACAGAGCCTTGCGTACCGCAGCATCTTAACACTTCAGACTGAAAATAGGCACTGCAACTAAAACTGGGAGATGTTTTCATCTTCAGAGGTCTTTGAACCCTGCAAACTTACAAGATTCAGTGTCTTTGTGTGTGTCTCTTGAAAAACAACTCAACACAAAATGAGGATAAAAGACAACAAATACAACAGCTTGATCTCCCAGTTTGTTCTATTCCCTCAGAGAAATGTGCAACAATGTTATTTAAAAACTACTAAAACACATATCTGAATCACGCTGTTGCTATAGATACACGAACATTCACATCTCTGATGTTAAAGTTGAATCTTTCCTACATTCACTGCTGCAAATACTCACTGATTTCATATCAATATTTTCTTTTTTTCCTTTTTTTTTTCTCGTACAACATAAATTATGTTCTGTAATATCTGGTGTTTTTGTTCCAGCAGGAGAATGCACTGGTGCAATAAAACCTTAAAGCTAATTCCAAACTCTGCAGTATGGACTGTTCCTGCAAGCAGAGATCACATTTCTCCTGTCTAAGAGCCTCCCTACATCAGCTTCCTACAAAGTTTAGAATTACATCCAAAATCATCACACTTTCTATCCTACATGAAAAATCTCAGTATTTCCTATCATATCTCAAGATGTCTATCCTCCCATGGCAAATTACTTCGTCCCAGACTTTTCAGATTGGGAGGCAGAGTTTATCAGGCCCCTATCTCTGTGTTATTTTTATTGCCTATTAATACTGTTTTATCATTTGTTCTTAACTTTTTAATATTTGTCTTGCTTTACTTTCTTTAGGTCTTATTTTTTATACAGCACTAACCACGCTTACAGGATACATTCAGCTGTTCTGAAGTAGGGTCCTGTGAAAAGATTATAAACAATTAATATCTTACCTGTTGTAGATAGCTCTAAGTTTGGAAAAATAAAGTTTGTTTTTGACTGGATTGGCGAGCTAATGCTGAAACAATACAAATACAAATCTCGCACATAGAATTTGATTTAATAACCTTTTTCTTTGCCATATTATTCTTGCTGGAAGTTCCTGGGCTGTACAGGAAATGCTGCAGATAGTTCTTATTGCTGTTTGTGCTTATAAATAACCTTGGAACCTGACGTAATGAAGTATGTATTGCAGCAGGGTTGGTGATTTATAAAACTGTGTTGCATGAATGGCTATGATAGTTTTGAAACTGTAATTGCTTTAAATCAGCGGTAATTCACTTTGGTCTGTGTTTTCTCCAAACTGAGGTCATTCAAAGAACTACCTGCAACAGGTAAGATAATTAACTGTTTTAAGTATTTCCACAGAGCCACATTTTAAAAGCTCTGAACTATCTCTTTACTCTTAAAAAGTGATTTTAAAGTAAGGCTGATTGAATATTTCTTATATTTTGTGTCATGACAAACACTGATAAGTAGTTTTTTATTTATTATTCAGGTGTTAGGTAAAATAAATAACTAATTTTTGACCACTGGACCTCAACTTTTAGGAAGAACGCCAGACATCATGCTTACAGAGCTTTGAACTCCTTCATACGTCCAACAAACAAACATATTTTCAAGACAAACGTAATTTAACTTGACATTTTGACATTTGTGAGTTTTTACAAACCCTCCTCGCTCTCGCCCTGAAGGTCCATTCAGCTCAACGGTCACGCCTCAACCGGAAGTGACGGATGTGGCCACGAGCGTGACGAACGCCTCTTTCGAAAATACAACAAGGAAGTGGCCGTTTATTGTAAAGGAAAAAAAAAATCACCGGGGTGGGGGGGAAAGAAACCCAACATATCCTCTAACCTGGGGGGGTCGCTCCGCGTGCTTGTCGGGTGTCAGGAGGGCTGAAGTCACCGTGGACTCGCCCGAGAGCCCGTTTCTCTCTGATCGACTCGAAGGATTCCGCTTCGTAGCCAGCTAGCCTGCTAGCTAGCGATGAACACGGACGTGGAATTTCACATCAGGCAGAATTACCCGTGGAACAAGCTCCCAGCTAATGTCAAACAGGTACCGTGTTTTACACCTTTCCTCCGGGGCTCAGTGGCTCGGTGGGGGAGGAGGACGGCGCGGTGTCCCGGGCTCAGACCTGTGTGTCATTCAGGCAGCTGTCAGTGTGTCTCCTCTGCAGGGCTCCCACCACCATCCATCCATCCATCCGGAACCATAACTGACCACCATCACACTGAAGCCATTGAAGCCGCTGCCTCCCTCAGCTCAACCTCTCTGGCATCACATGATTCATTGATACCTCATGATCTTAACCTGCAGAGCTTTCACTCACTCCTCCATGCACAATGTGTCATGGTTCTTGCACCGTCGAGCAATGATATAAAGGTTATTTTATTCATGCACAGTCCCCTTAAGTCCCAGTGCAGACACGGTGCATCGCGTGGTGGAGTGTGTGTGTGTAAGCTTTGAGCTTACGCAGGATTCACCTTTTTTTTTCTTTCTTTCCCAAAGCAAACTTTTTGTTGCATGCTATCAGAAAACCTTTGTGATATTATTGTTAAATATTGCCATGATCATAACAGTGATAACCCCCCCCCCCCATTTTTCTCACATCTGAGTTTTATTTAGCATCTGGACCGCTATCATCACTTGAAACATAATAAGCTATGATTTATTCCAGTTCAAATACTCCATTGAAATATTTACGTTGATACTGTGATACCAGTGTTGCGATATCCTGTGTGAGTAATCTATGTGGGTAACATTTGATTTTGTTAACAGGACACACATGATTTTGGATTTTTGTTTATCCTTCTTTCATTCTCAGAACTGATGTGTGTTTTGATGTTCTGCATCCATTTTTTTTAGTGTATCCACCAATAGCGAGCACATCAGCATAGCTTTTCTTTACATTTAAAACATCTAATTTGGTGATTCTAAGTTAAAGTCAGAGTTTTTATAGTGCTATATTAGTGAATGCTTCCTGTTACTTTTATTGTTAGATCAGTTGTTAGTATTTAAAAGAAATAAACAAAGGCATCTCTTCAAAAATAGTTTGGAAACACTATACTTTTAAAGCTTGCAATATGGCAACAAGAAAGCCATAGTTATTCCAGTTTTATTGTTTAACTTTTGACCTGCTCTGAATTGCATTTTTTTATCTCTCTATGTCTAAATGGACCAGAATTAAATTATATCAAAGTGAGTCGGAGACTGGGAAATAATTCAGCGCGGAAAAATGGTGCACTCTGCACCATTTTTTTGCTGCCTACCAATGTTATCCTTTCTTGATCCTCACAGTTGTTATTTATTTATTGTTTTGCTTTTCTCTTTGCAGAGTTTGGGGAACTCACAGCGTGAGTATGAGAAACACGTGCTCCTGTACAGCATCCGCAACCAGCTGCGGTTCCGCAATAACCTAGGTGAGCGAGTTTGTCCTTCACGCCGGTGATAAACGAGTTTGGTCCGTGTTTCCTCAATAATTAAATTTAAAAACTACTAGAAATGTATTTCATTTTTGTAACAGTTGCTAAATAGCTCTTCAGCTTGCTCTTAAAGTAATCAATAGTGCTCCTTCCCTTGTGGTCTTCTAGTCGTAGATAAGTGAGTCTTACTTTAGCCTGTATTGATCAGATATGGATCGACTGAAAGTGTTTCTGCATGAACCTTCGCCCCTGGCCGCGACCTGACTGCTCTCTGGGTTTTAATTAACAGTTCGCCACGTGAGGAAGGATGAGCGCAAGTATTACGAGGAGCTGCTGAAGTACAGCCGGGACCATCTGATGCTGTACCCGTACCACCTGTCGGACATCATGGTTAAAGGGCTACGAGTCACTCCCTTCTCATACTACATAGGAATCATGGAGGTGAGCAGATGACGGAGGGGTGTTCGGTGAGGACAAGACGATCGCCGGCTAATTATTCTGTTCGAATCGTCTCTGTGAGGCTTTTTGTGCACTCAGGCGTCCATTGTTCTGTCTCTGCTTTCAGAACAATGGGCTAGATAAACTCACAGGAACAGCAAAAATTGTAATGGGCTTAGAAACACCCAGCTTCTGCTCATTCAAACCGAACAATGTCTTATTTTTTTGGCATTTTTAAAGCCCACAGTAAAATAGATTGTTTTCAGAGAAAATGTCAGCTTTTTACAACACCTTGCTGTTATGTATATAGTGTGTTTTTTAAAATAAACATTTGGAGTTCATTATAAAAAAAGAAAAGCTACCATTTTTCCAAAGCTCATCACAAATTATACCTGATTTTTTTTTTTTTTTTTAAATTATTGCTTCTTGTCAACTCTTTCTAACCTTAAAACATCAAAGTAAATTCAAATATTTTTTTCTCTTGAAAACAACTGGATTCACATGTGTTTAGTTTTGGTAATATAACTCTTTTAGCAGGCAGAAGCACCAAACCTGCCAGTTTCTTGATGTTTTTGGTTTGTAGCAGGTGTTTTATTATTACACTGAAAACAACAATATACAATATTTCTAGGCGTGCCTGAATCAATCTTCTAAATGTATTGCTTAAAAGCACTCAGAGTCATTGTAGTCTGTGTTTATATAGGATAAAATAATGTTTGGCTTTAATAAATGACACTTTAACCAGAAATTACGCTTTTTAATTCATTTAGATGTTGCCAAAATAACTGTCGCTGATGTTGCTTTTCCACGACCTAACAAGGAAAATGTTTTAACATGACTTATAGTAACTTGCTGGCAGTAGAAGCACCAACATATTTTTTAGTTTGACAGGGTGTTTATTGACAGATTTGGCCTCAGTTGGACACTAGGTGTCAGTCAATGTCTAGTAAAGTCTCATGCAGCAGCTCAGGGAGACACAGACGACTGATCCCAGGACAAAAACCTCCCCGGGAAAATCTCTGCTGCTTGCTCTGCAGTCAGTTTGGGCTTTGTCTGCATGACGGCTCACATTAAAAAGCCCAGTTTGTTGACTGAGAGGGGCTCACAGAGAACCAGTCTGTCAGATACTCAGATCAGCCCGGTTCTTCTACATGCCTGACTCCTTTTCATTACATTACAAAGGCAAAAACATAAATAATAAGCCTTACTTGTTTTACCAAATTAATGCACCTTTTGTTCAGTTGCATGTGTTGCTGCTAATCTAACTTATTGTGTGAATGTGCCAGATGTATTTCCGTTACGTCACCGCTCCGTGTTTACATTACTCTGTGCACACATGCCAGTTGCAACATCGAATTCTTCTACATTTATCGTACTTCCTGTTTTATTTGAACAGATGCCACAAACCCGCTGTGTGTTCTGCTAAAAGCCAAAACCCGTCTCGAGTTCTCAGCTCACCTAACAAGGCGTCCCCTTCTTTCCCTATACATGCTACATTAAACGCCGCCGAGATTAAATTCTGACTGAATTGCCCCGAGCAATGTCACGTTCTGTTAATCCATCCTAAAACTTTAATGAAAATGGGGAGGAAAAATTAGCGCTGCTGCCTTAATCAGATCATGCTGTTATTAATCAGTGGTCGAGGACACAGAAAGGAGAGTGAAAAAGTCGAATTCATCTTTTCTCTTCCTCTTTTTTTGCTCCTCCAGGATATTATGAACAGTGAGAAGAGTTATGACTCCTTGCCCAACTTCACTGCTGCTGACTGTGAGTTTCTTTTTTTTTTTGTTTTCTTCACTCCTGCAGTGTTAAGATTATTGTACTCAGGTTCTGTTTGCCTCCCACGCCTTTTCTCTTTTCCCTTTGCATCCTTTTGCTCTTCTGGCTGGTAGCGCCGGAAAACAAAGATTTAAAGTTTTAGCAATCTAAAAGGTCAAGAGGTCATAGGAAAATCTTTTTTTTTTTAAGTTTGCATAATTGCCTTAGTACTTCTTCTTTAAACCCTTAATGATGAAGTTGAATTAAGTTGAGATGTTTAAAGCGAAGTCCATGGGAACATGTCTATCAACAACAGGTTTCCACGAACTGTTGGATCGTCTGGTGTGCTGTGACCTTTTTGAATGTGCTCTGATCACGTCAAAAGTGTGACGATAAACTCAAATTGGAAAAGCACATTTGTTTGTTCCAGCACAAGCAAAAAAAACTGCGTGCGAAGGTTGTAAAGGTCACACGCTGAGTTTAGTGTTACCTGTGCTCACGGTTTGCCTTTCATCCTTGACTTCCTGTTACATTTGTCAACATATACAATTCCATTAAGCAATAATGTCAAGGTTCAGTGTTTGTTAAGCCTAAAAACAAGCAAACCCATGTGTATTTAATTTTTTTACATGTCGTTATAACTGATTATGGTGTAATAATGTGAAACTGTCATTATTAAGTTTAAGCTGATTTGACCATTGTGCTGATATATGAAACAATTTCCAAGGTGTGTGATAACCCCCTATGTGAGAAATCCAATTTGGCGCTCTGTCTTATTTTGTTAAGTCCACGGGTCGTTGTAGTCCTCTTTGACTCTCTGCTGCCGAATGAACCAGGCTTTGGCATCGCCTGGTGAGCGGCTGAGTCCTTGCTGTACAGAACCGTCACGCTGCGGAGACATACGGCAGCCAGCGGGCTGTCGTAGCCACGCTCAGAGGGACTCCTCTCCCCACTAATCTCCCTCGAGGAGCTGTGGACGCGTCTCCTGCTGCAGTGGGTGGGAGGAGAAGGGAAGCGAGCGTGCATCAGAGAGTTTCACGTGGGTGGATGTTTGTGTCTTGTGTCTCGGTGAAACAGCAGGACGTGCGTGCTGCGTTAGGAGCTGAGTTGCAAAATGGCCTCTCTTCTTCCTGTTGGCAGTCACCCCATCACATTTGGCCTGCTCCTAATAGTTGTTGCACTTGCAATAAGATAGAATTTACATCAAGGATAATATTTAACTTTTGCTATATCACCTAGGATTTATCAGGTTAATAAAATGTGTTAATCTTGTTGCAGTAAATGCAGGAAATTATTTTCTATAAAGATGAATTGGCAACAATTTTTAGATCACAAACTTTAAATTTGACTGTCATCATTGTGGGTACCTGTCCAGGTATCGCTCCTCTCACCCAATCACAGCTGGAAAGAGGCACCAGCTCTCCTGAGACCCAGAAAGGAAAAAAGTGGGTAAATAAAATAGATGGGTGGATTGTTGTGGGTTTTTTAGAGACAGAGGTGGCCGTGTTTGGATGAGAGTGCGGCTAATGCAAGTGCTGGCTTGATTTACATGGAGCATCCATAATTTATGTTAACCGTATTAGTAACTGAGATGCCTTCTGTCTCTCCCTCTCAGCTCAAAAATAAAAAAGAAACTTAGAAACGGGTCAAAAATGGGCTTTTGCTGTAAGAAATGTAGTCACGAGTTGCACACAAAATGCATTAAAGCTCTAAGCCTACAAGAAAACAAAAATGAGTTCACTCAGAAACAGAAATTTAAATGGCCTCAGGAGCCTTTTTATTAATTAATCATTTAAAAAAAATGATAATTACAATATAACAAGAAATGAAAATAAAAATGCAGAACTGTAAGAAAAGTGTCATTGTCACCGTCTCATTGACAAAACAACTACCCTGCGACTTGAACTGCTTAATGATTAATGATCCTCCTGACCTGTTTTCCAAGTCAGACAGGTCAGGAACTCTCCACACATGTCAGCCCAACAGTTAGAAGAGTTGAATAAAGACATTATAACGTGGGGAAATTTGTTGGCCTCATATTTAATAAAAGGAGTTGACACCTTTTAGAGCCTGCACCTCGCGGCCAACGCATTAGATGTTCAAAATGTTACATAAGGTGGGAAGAACTCTATAAACAATAACTTTGTTTTCCCATAAATGTTTACCTGAAATGAATTTGCTGTGGTGTTTCAGTGCTTAGAGCAGTCGTCCTCCAATGTGAGAGTTGGAGGTTTGATTCCTGACAGCAGTCAGACGTCGACATGTCCCTGAGCAAAACACTGAGCCCCTTATTTCCTCTGATGTGACCCATCAGTGCATGAATGGAGTTTAAAGCATTGATCATTCTCCATAGAATGATTTATTCAGATTAGTTTTGTGGAGATTCAGGGGAGTGCTGTATGAATGTGTTGATGGGGAAATGAGGCCACAGTTTGTGTTGTAAAGAGCTTTGAGTGGCCTGGTTGGCTAGAAAGGTGCAACATAAGTACTCTATTTACCGTTTACCATATAATTAAGTTTTCCTGACATTTTCGTTTGCCCTCATCACAGGTCTGAGGCTGCTCGGCATCGGGAGGAACCAGTACATTGACCTTATGAACCAGTGCAGGTCGTCTAAAGTAAGATATGCTTACTGATTTCTGTTTTCCATTTCATTTCAGTTTTAGTTTTTATTTCATATTGAGTTATATACTAAGCCACAGTTCCCCAAATTTTCTGACTGGAGTTTTTGGATTTAGCTGCAGAAAGTCTACAAAATATCCATGTAATTTCCAGGTAACACCGGCGAATATTAAATCTGGCCTCGTTTTTATGGGTTGTGCGCAATTGTGGGGAAATGACACTGCAGATTTGTACTGAGGTTACAGCAAATCATCTTTTTTTTTTTTTTACTGAATGGAAATAACGAGCAGTGATGAAATCTAAAAGAGGTGGTATGAAGACACGATTTTAATGTAATATTTTCTGTGGTGAAGGTAGAAATCTTCATAGATAAAAATCAACCGTTGAGCTCATCTGTGCGATGAGTTTTAAAAAGATTTGTTTTGCAAACGTAAGTCTTTAAATCTTTGTCACTGTTTGTCTAAATTGTACCCCTCACTTTAACCTGCAGACTTTTTTTTTTTTGAACATTCTTTATTTAAGAATATTGTAAATCCAACATCTATGCACATGTCTATCCATACGTGCACTTACATAGAACAACAGAAAAGAGGAAAAAAAAAAAAAAGGCTCAGCAAACATTTAAATCCATTTCAGCAGTTGACATTTTTTTTTAAGTAGGTCCTCATGGGCTCACACGAAAGGGAGGTGCACATACACTGTGTTTTCCATTAAAAGGGAGAGACATACAATACAAAGGGGATCAACACCACTTTCTATAACCAATAGCCTCCTCATCTATGTGGCCATCCAAAGTGGGAGATAGCTGGGGTCCATACACTCAGAAAAAAGTCCGTTTTTACATGAAGTTGTGCCGTTATCCTTTCCATTATATATACCTTCTTCAATCTTTCTTGCCATTGTTGAAGAGTGGGAGGTAAAGGTTTGAGCCAGGACAGAGTTATCATTTTCCTTGCAACCAGTAGGAGAATCTGCAGCAATTGGACTTTCCTTTTCCCAATATTTTCCCCTAGTTTCAAACCCAGTATGTAATGCATTGGGTTCAGTGGTAATGTGAACTTGAATATTTTCTGAATTTCTGTCTGAACCCCCTGCCAGAATGGAATCAATACTGGGCAGTCCCAAAAAATGTGAGTGTGATCCCCAATCTGATTACAGTTCCTCCAACACAAATTTGTAGCATTTCTGTCATATTTTGAAATATTAAAGGGTGTTTTGAAGAATCTTATTCTTAATTTCCAGTCAAATTCCTTCCAGCCTGGACTGTGGGTGATCTTAAAACCTTTTTCACAAATCTCTTCCCACTCCTCATCTTCAATAACAATATTCATTTCTAGTTCCCATTTTTGCTTTATATCCATAGAACTGTCAGATAAATTCATCTGTAAATGTTTATAGAAATTAGATATAATCTTTCTCTTATTATTTTCCTCTACACATTTTATAATAAATGTCTCTAAAGGTAATGAATTTAGTTTCAAAGTAGGCCATTCTTTGTGTGATAAAAGGTAATCCCTTAATTGTAAGTACTTATAGAAATCTTTGGAGCACAATCCATATTTATCTTGTAACTGCTTAAATGACTTAAGGGTTTCTCCACTGAATAACTGATCAATTCTTATTAATCCTCTCTGTGCCCATCTTTGATAACCAATATCCAGTTTGTTTGGAAAAAAATCAGTAATCTTGGCTATTTTTATTATGCGTGATATTGTCAAAGGTGCTCCTATTTTCTTCCTCACTAGAGACCAAACTCTGTGCGTACAATTAACCCACTCATTTTCAATTTTTAAATCTTTCCATTTCTTTCTCTCCATAAATGGCATCGCTTCAAGAGGTACTAGCCGGCATGCTTTGTTCTCCAGATCAATCCAGTTTGTCTCCTCATCCTGTACAAGCCACTCGACCACAACACGAAGTTGTGCTGCCCAGTAATACAATCTTAGATTAGGCAGACCAAGGCCACCTTTTTCTCTTGGGCTTACTAATAATTTTTGTCTGATTCTTGGTTTCCTCCTTTGCCAAATAAAATTATTAATAATTTTATCCAAAGTTTTAAAAGTGGAGGCAGGTATCCAGATAGGTAGTGCCTGAAAGAGGTACAATAATCGTGGGAGTATATTCATTCTAACTGTTTCTATTCTGCCCAGAAGGGACAAAGGAAGAATTTCCCATCTCGTCAGGTCTGATTTTATTTGTGTAATTAATCTAGCGTAGTTTCCATTAAATAGTTGTGAGGTTTGTGGCGTAATCATCACACCTAAGTATTTGAATCCCCTCTTGGACCAGTTAAAAGTCACCTCTTTATCCAAAGCTGTCGGCCATTTGCCCACCAACATCATAGCCTCTGACTTAGTTTCATTAATTTTATAGCCTGAGATTTCACCAAATTCTTTTAAACCAGTCATGAGCCTAGGGATTGAGCTCAGAGGGTTAGAAATATACAGAATAATGTCATCTGCATACAGTGAGATTTTGTGGGTTAACCTGCAGACTTGATAGCAAAATAGACTTCTGCTAAGCCAAGCATTGATCTAATACACCAGTGTGTATACAGTCACTTTGAATATTTGTTAAAGAATTAAAGGCTAAGTTTGTTTTTCGTTGTTTTTCTTTTTTGTTAATGTAGTTCCTCTTGGTGTTTTAGTTCCTCAATGAAAAGCTTTTAACAGAATTGTTAGAGATGATGGTTAGACTTTCTGATAAACTGCAGTTTTACCATACCTATTTATGAAGCTATGTGGCCAATAACTCATATAAAAATATGGGATTATTTGTATAAACTTGTTAATTTATGCAACGACTGACTTGTTCTTACTTTCCTTTTTCTTGCTCAGAAATTCTTTCGCAGGAAATCGGCGCGGGACCTGCTGCCGGCCAAACCAGTTGAGATTTCTGTGGAGCCCTGGTGGGTGGCACAAACGGGCTACATCACTGAGGACGACATAAGGGTACGACAGAACTCCCATTTCGACCTTTTCTTTTCAGGTTTCTGTTTCAATACATCTCTAACCCTTTTCCAGTTTATTATAAACAATCGCAGGTTTGTCTGAAGGGTATTACATCCTTCTAACAAGTAGTTAGGCAACAGATTCGTTTTTAGACAACTGAAATAATAGAATTTAATTGTACAAATGGATATGGCTTGGAACTGTGCACATGTTTTTGACCTATAAACTGAATGAGAGGGAGACGCTTTACTGCACTGAGCTTTCAATGAATCCATACACAAATGTTCATCCTTTGAACCACTGCAAACCAGAGGCGCTTCTCTCAGAAATTAATTTATTTTTCTCATAGGAAACAAAAAAAAAAAAACCCAATCGGGGTATTCATACAGTTTTATTATGCTGTAATATCTATTTACACCAAAAAGAGTGCCGAACAGCTGTTGTTTACTTCAGGTAATTTTAGACATATTTTGAAGAAATTATACCCTCATTTAACTTGGGCTGATATTATTTCTCTGTGATGGACCTACGACCTGTCCAGGGTGTCCCCCGCCTCTCGCCCACTGACTGCTGGAGATAGACACGAGAAGCAGATAAAAAGAAAATGGATGAATGAATAATATTATGTCTTTTCCTTGATTGGATGCAGGTTTGTTCTCCAGCAGAGAAGAAAGCCATCGATAAGATGATCGATTCAGGTCCTCAGCTGGCTGGAACAATGGAGTACAACGTGGTCTTAAGTGAGTATTTAATGTTATCTTATTTGCACAATATCTTAACTTGTTAGGAGGTTTTGTCTCCCCCTACTGGGAAAGAGAGTTGTTACACAAATACGACCCAATAGTGCTTGTGCTTATACTGTATATGTCCTGGTTATCAGTACATTTGCTGTATTTTGGGTTAACCCAATTCTGAAAGGGTTTTTTGTGCTCAGCTATATATAAAGTGTTTAAATATTGTTAAACCTTGATAATAAATGGAGTGCTTTGGGAGACAGCAAGTTTGGGATATTGGAGATGTATTTGTAATTAATTAAAGGAAAACAGGACAAATGTTTTGTCATGCTCACTGAAATTATAGTTTTTATTGCAAATCTTTTATAATATTGTCTAAGTTAGTTCCTATTTAAACAAATCTTCTCTTGAATGCTTCCCAGGTTTTCCTCTGTAGGCTTCATTGTAATCTCAGTTACTTTCATATCTGACAAACAAAAAGTATAAATACTACTCAAACATAGGTTATAAAACTCAACTATTCTGACCAATAAGGTTAAGTTTGGCTCTGTCACCACTGAGTGAACTTGTTCAGGAAGGGTTTGGATAACCGCATGTTGAGTTTATATATAAGTCTGAATCTCCAAACTGACAATAAAACAGTAAACATCTTTAACATCTTTCTGAATTTCTGTAACGACGACCGGCTTTGAGTCAGAGCTGCTGAATTTAGATCATCCATCAGTGTCTGGATTGCTTTGAGGTTCTGTCC
The DNA here is from genome assembly GCF_001649575.2 of Kryptolebias marmoratus. Lineage (NCBI taxonomy): Eukaryota > Metazoa > Chordata > Actinopteri > Cyprinodontiformes > Rivulidae > Kryptolebias > Kryptolebias marmoratus. The sequence continues at coordinate 10,660,101 of NC_051434.1, forward strand.
AAGCAGTTTAAATTTTAATTAGAGAACGGTTTGAAAGCATATTGAATAGCTGGTGACTGATTAGGAACACAAGAACTGAATACATAAGGTAGAATGGGCTTTTGTTAAATTGAATCGTATTTGGTTGAGATTTTTCCAGCCAACCTTGCTTGCTCTCAGAGGAAGTGGAAAAGCTCATTTATGCTTTAAGATTAGTTTTTTTTTTTTTTTTCAGAGCTTGGCACCAGTGAAAGTTGTAATTATATTTACTATGATAGCAGTGTTATTGTTATTTTATTGCAGGCTTATACAATCGGGGCTTCATCTACCTGGACGTTCCCATATCTGATGACAGCTGTATCTCAGGTACATACAACACAGTGTGTGTGTGTTTAAACGTCCTGCTTTGAGCAGTTAGGATGATTAAACATCACGTGTACATAGATTAAATGTGAAAACATAAACAAACATCACGGATAATAGAGTCGCACTGATTTGGAAAGATGCCTAATAGTGCAATTATGGCTATATGATGGATATGCAGCAGTAAGAAGGCAGGCTGTGGAAACAACTCAATGTGAAAACAAATATTTCCTCGGTTGTTTGTGTCTTTCAGTTCCCCCTCTCGAAGGCTTTGTCATGAACCGTGTCCAGGGCGATTACTTTGAAACGCTTCTCTACAAAATCTTTGTGTCCATCGACGAGCAGACAAACGTGGCGGAGGTGGGTTTTGGAAATGTTTCCGCTTCTGCGCTCCTTTTAATATAACAGCGCCTGAGTGACTGTTCGAACCTCTGTTTATTGATCATCTTTTCAACCATGTCTTCTTTATTTTTTCTCTCTCTCTCTCTCCGTCCCCTGATCCCTCGTACTTCTGTGCCTCTCAGCTGGCAAATGTACTGGAGATCGACTTGGATTTAGTGAAGGTGAGTTTATGGGGCGGTGTGCGCAGGTAGATTTTTTATAAAAGGCATCAGATTTGGGACCTGAATCTTACTTAACAACAATATAGTCTATATGAGGTGGGAAATATTTAGCACAATTGTTTTTTTCTTTAAATGATGGAAGCAGAACACACTCAAACAGACCTCAAGACTTAATCTGTTACAACATCCGCATTGTTCCAGATTAGGACCGCTATGCCCTCTGACTCGCTTGAATAGACTCGCGAGTTGTCCCAGTTTTCCGCTCATTCTCTGCCAAAGAGCCGAACTCCCCTCAATGTGTTTGACCTTCTTTGTCCTTCAGCTCCTGTCTCATTCAAGTCACTAAAAGGGAACACTGAGGAGGAAAGATTGAAGTTGAATTTGTGGCAATTCTGCAGGAGAAGACTTGTAATTTTAGAGATGATTGAGAGGAAAGAAAACCTTTGTGCAGAACTTTTCCCACTTTGACTTTTCATCAAGTTTGTCTCGTGTAACGACTAATTTGTAACCTGGATTATTAAACCAAATAGAAAAGATGATATATGAATTAGAAGCAATGCATTTGCCTTTTCTAGCTCAGATTGTGTAATTCAGTAAATAATCTATGTTTAGGAGCAGCCCTGAGTCATGTCTAGTACCTTGGCCAGAGCTAATAATGTTGTTTGGTGTGCAGTCTTATCTGTAGACTTTTATTAACATGTTTATGGTTTGTTGTGCTTTAGAGTTTCTGTTTTTATGGCGTTCCAGCAGCTTTGCTTGATGCCTTTAAGAATTAACACATAAATAAAGGAAGAGTAATTAAATTGCTCTTGATTGGGAAGTCCGTTTTATTTCAGAACCTGAAAGTGATTCGTATTTTTGAACGTTTCGGACATTATTAGAGCGTCACTTAAGATCAATTTTTATAGCACTAAAATTATCACCCTTTAGATAAAACAGATTTTTTGAGCTCAATCTTTGTTTCAGCGTGAATTAAAGTTCTTCAGTCAGGGAAAAATGTATCGAAAAGGGCGACAAAAGTAAGACTTTATTGGTGAGAATCATAATTTTTTCCCAACGTTTAAATGCTACAGCTAGAAACTGATCAGCCATAACCTTATGACCACTCTTCTAATTTTGTGTAGTGCTTGTATGAACGACATTTGGGCCGTCCTGGAGAGCCTGGTTTCAAAACATTAGCAAAAGATCCCTTGGGTCCTGTGCATTGTGGGGTAGGTCTCAGTGGATTGGGCTTGCTTCCCACAGATGAGGTTAGATTGGTTATTCGAGTGTTTGGAGGCCAGTGAGCAACTGAGAGACTCTTTGTGACTTTATTTCAGCCATATTCTTTGTGCATGGCCCAGTGCTTTGATCTTAAAGGAGAGTTACCACTGTAAGGGAGTGCTGTTGAGGCTCGCTTTACCTCTCAGTGGTCATATTGTTTATACTGATTGTTCTTGACCCGTAGAAAAAAGCAGATATTTAGCTGATCAGTTATTCTGACTAGTGTGCTGGTGGTCCATTTCAGGGTAATTCTTTACTTCATTATGAATAATAAAATTGTCTTAAAATTATTCTTAAAGATCTGTATTTTTAGTTAATTAGTCTTTGCTCTTGAGCTTCATATTGTTTAAATTTGTTCATTTCTGTATAGAACCAGTTTGTCAAACAGGTTTTTAGAACAATAGTTCACAAATCATTGGTTGACGTAACAATGACTTTGCCTTTTTTATTTTATGGCTGCAGCACACTCATTTCTTTTCTTTTTCACCACTCTATATCTGTGTTTCCTTTCAGTCTGCCCACATCAAATGTAACTCTGTGGAAAAGCCGCCCAGGAGCGCGTATAATCGGATGTGTTCTGTTGAGTGATGTTTGACTGTGACTCTCTCGTGTTTAATCAGAATGCCGTCTCCATGTACTGTCGCCTCGGCTTCGCTGTGAAGAAAGGTCAAGTGTTCGGCTCCGACCAGCTTCACCTCAGCTGGAAGAACGCCCCATCTGTGAACAGACTCAAGTATGATTCGTCTTTAACCAAATCAGATGCTTTTCACTTATTGTCAACCAAACTGATATTATGATGCTGTATTTTGGGGGTCTATAAGCTTATGATAACTTAAATTCTCATAAAGCATCCTCACTTGTAGAGCTCTGAAACCTATTTATTCATTGATATAAATCTTTTAAATCCTTACTCTCTCTTAAAACACAAACAAAACCTGTTCAGTTAGATTGCATTAACTTCAGATTGCAGTAAAGTACCACACTGTGTTGAAATGTTTGGATCTATGCTGTGTTGTAGGAGCACCATGGACCCCCAGAAAATGCTGCTGTCATGGGAGCAGGGCAGTCCCGTCATGGAGGCGGGCTCCTCAGCCACAGACACCGACACCACCAGCCTGGAAGACCAAGGTCTGTCCACGTTCACACCAACAATCCCAGGCCTGTTCTGCGGCGCGGGCAAATAATTACACACACTCACGTGTGGGGCACTTTATGATTGCTGCTTCAGAGGTTCCAGGCAGCACCGCTAATTAATCCCCAAGAAGGCTCAGTGGTGCTTCTGAAAGTCATTTTGACATTAATAGGTGTTTGTCTAAAGTGGTCCAATTTTAGCCTAATTTTAATTTAGTTATGCATATTAAGCTGACAAAGTTGCAAGCAAATTGGATATTATCAAAGGGCTTGTTGATCAACAACATTTACATGCAAATCAGTTTAAATTAATCCGTTTGAGATGGAGAAATTTGGTAAACACATTAATTTTTCACAAAAATCACATGTTAATATCAGCAGTTTAGAAGAATAATTAAAAATGTATTGTGTTGTTACAGCTGATATAACATGCATTCATGGTTATGCATTATTTTTTGATGTCTTTGCAGCCGACACGGCCAGCGTGAGCAGCCTGAGTATCCCAGCTGCCCCCACCAAGAGGATCGCCTTCCTGTTTGACTCCACTCTCACAGCCTTCCTCATGATGGGCAACCTGTCTCCGGTTTGTAGGCGTGAAACACACAAAAACATTTCCAGGATGCCTAATAAATAATCATAAAAAAGTTAACATAAATCTAAATATTTCTGGTTTTGCCCCGTCAGAACCTGAAGAGTCACGCGGTGACCATGTTTGAGGTGGGGAAGCTGTCTGACGAGACGCTCGACAGTTTCCTGGCCGAGCTGGAAAAGGTGAATTTGTCACTTTCTTTAGATAAATCTGCTTTTAGAACCTTGCCTAGTATCATTGTGATGATGAGCAATAAATGATGTGTTTTTCTCAGGTGGAGAGCACAGCAGAGGGTGAGGCTCAACGGTACTTCGATCATGCTCTGACCCTTAAAAACACCATCCTCTTCCTGCGCTACAACAAAGAACTCACTCAGGATCAAGGACCTGACATTCCAAATATAGGTATGTTTTCACTGTTATATATACATTTTGCCAGTCTGTGTTTGCCTGTAGTACACGTGGGTTAACTTGGCAAATAAGCAGCTGGCAGGCCACATGTGGTTGGCTGTGTTGTTGTGCAGCTAACATGTTAGTTTGGATTATAGATTTACAGCAAATAAAGTAAAACCTCTATATTTCATTTACTTTGTTCACATGGTTCTCTGTTATAGCAGTGCTTTTTTATTTTCATTTTTTTCCCCTGCTAACAAGTGACATCCTGTCATAATTCCCAGATAACATTTCGTCGTGGTTATTTGAAGGATCCCATTCGAACAAGCTTGTGAAATTAGTGAGATTGATGTCAAAGTTGCCAGCTGGGAAGTTGTAAAACTTTTATCCAGACTGAAGCTCTTTAATGCTGCAGATTTTATATAAAGTTTGGCTCACTGAAAGAGCAGATTCTCAGCTTTAATTTGAGGATATTTGCATCCAAATTGTTGGATGGATAAAGGATTTACGGCCCTTCAGAATTTACAAACCTTTTTTGCGGGGGAATAAATATAACTGGACAAACTTACATTCCCAGAAATATGTGAATTCTGTGCGACTTGTTTTGTGATGTTGTGCTTTCAGACCTTTTAAAGCATTTGTCTTCAATTCTCATTTTATTCAAGAATCTTCAGGTTTTTTTTTCTTACTTTCAGAATCTAAATACTGCTTAATCAAACTGAGATCAGGCTATTACCTCTGAATACAGAATATTCCATCTCTTTAACAACATGGGTTACTTTTGTGATCCTTTTCCATTTTCCCCCTCATCTGTATGTTATTATCTGTACAGCTGATATCATTAATTTTTTTTAACTTTAGACACAATGCGACATGATAACGGAGTAAAAGGTTTAGGTGAAATTGTCAGGGAAATTTGTTTTGTTAAATTTATTTGCAAAAAGATATTCTGAGCTGTCGTTAGCGCAATAGTTGTAAACAACTATTGTAAATGATTCTCATTCAACTACTTAAACTTATTTAGCGGTGTTGGAAAATCAATAAGTAATTAAAAGCTGGGAACTCATCTGGAAGCAACAAAGAGGAAGTGAATTGTGTTTTTGTGCCGCTGCTGGCAGACTGAAGCTCTGTGCCTATCAGAGCTGTTTGTAATGATTCTCTCTGACGTCTGAATAGTTTATTTTTTTTACAGTATCTTCACACGAATGTTTGCGTACACCTGTATTGTTCGTCTTGTTTCTCGTGGTGTTTGCGACGCCGAAATGATTCTCCAGCACCAACAAAGTGACTCTAAGTTTCCGTTTAGCTTCTATTGTGCCACCAGATGCTGTTTGTTTGCTTTGGCTTGGTGCCTCGCTTCTGATTGTCTTATCTCTCGGTCGTACTCAAGCTGCTGCTCTGCAACAGATGAGCCTGCTGGCTGAGGCTAAACTGAGCTGCTGATGTTACAATAGTCTTACGTTATTGGTTCATTTAGGGAATGAATGAAATTTGTCTTCCAAATAGACAAATTCTATCCAGAATAGCTGGAAATTTTTATGAAAAAAAGTGAGACTTTTTAAAGTTTTTAGGATGTCTAATCAAAGTTTTTGTTGCTTTAAAAGGTGGTATATGTGCAGGTAGAAAAGTACATTACCCTTCGACAAGCCGTTAAACCTTCTTGGGGGGGGTCTTCGCAGGTTTTGATTGGTCTCCGTACCAAATCTCTGAATAGTTCCTTCCAGACTTCGTCTTGTTCCCAGTATCTAGCATCTCTGAACTGAATCGTGAATTGAGGAATGAGCTCACTGCAAATCCTTTTCTATCTGCTTACAGCCTTCTGCTGTGTGGAGACATTTTGGTTTTCAGAGTGCTCTGCAGCAGCTGAGAGGAGCCCGTTGTCTGAGGAGTCGGGAGTAATAGAAAGCTTTAAAAAATGGCATCATTCTTCCTCTCACAAACCTTGGCCATAATGTGTAATATAATGTCAAAAACCTTGGTAAAAGGTGTCCTGGGGTGCTTCTTTGAAATCACTCTATTACTACACAGATCACAAACGCTTGAGTTTTTATTAAAGGATGAAAAAGTGTTTTTTTTTTTTTTTTTTTTTACTTTAAGATTTTTTGAGATGAGTTCATCTTCCTTTGGGTAACTATTCTCCGTAACAACTAAGGTTTGATTAGGGATGCTATGTTTTAATTTTAGGTTAGCTTCATTGCAATGGTGTTTATGTCCACATTCAGGATCTTTGTGCTCCACTCTTCATCTGCTTCTTTTCATTTAAAGAAAAAGCTTGATTTTATGTGAATGAGCAGTCAGGAGCAAATTAACTGAGTCCAACATAAATGCTAGAAAAGATTACGGCTTCCACTGTTGATTAAAGATGGACTATAAGAGATGCACTAACTGAGTGTGCTTGTTTTTTTTAGTTGTGACTTTGCTCGCCTTTTTTTCCTCTTCTCCAGGTTTCCCTTTGGACATGCTACGCTGCGAGAGCCTGCTGGGTCTGGACCAGGCCACCTGCAGCCGCGTCCTCAACAAAAACTACAAGCTACTGGTTTCGATGGCGCCCCTCAGCAACGAGATCAGACCCATCAGCAGCTGCACGCCTCAGGTATGAAGCCTGCAGGGGGACGGAACAGAAGGGACAATAAATGTGCAGCCGTGTTTTGTCACATTTTGTTTGTGTGGCAAAGAGCTCATTTTGTTTTAGGTGGTAGTTAATGCGCGCGCGTGGGTGTGTGTGTTTGCCATCTCGCTCAGTCTACACACTCTTGCGCCCAGGGTGATTTGTGACTCTGCATGTGTGTGTGTGTGTGCATTTTGTGAGTTGTCAGCCTGCAGTTGCCCCAACAACAAGGCTGCACAGAGAGAGGAGGAGGGCGGGAGGCGAGGCTCATGAGTAATTCCTCTGACTGGATATTTTCCAGCTTTCTAACTGAGCCCACAGAGACAGAGCAAGAGAAGTTAAACTCTTGTTGTGCTGCTTATTCTCACACTGCTGCGACTCACTGAAGTGGAATTTGATGAAATTTTCTTGTTTTCCTCTCAAATTCCTCTTTACACAGCTGCTCACATTTGTCTCTATTATTTTCTGGAACGTTTGATGAACGATTTTTATTTGAGAAATGATCAGGAAACGTGCCTGTCTGTGTGTGTGTGTGTGTACGTGTGTGTTTCTCCCTGCAGCACATTGGCCCAGCCATCCCTGAGGTGAGCTCCATCTGGTTCAAGCTGTACCTGTACCATGTGACCAGCCAAGGCCCGCCATCTCTGCTGCTCTCCAAGGGCTCCAGGCTTCGAAAACTGCCGGACATTTTCCAGGTGAGCCTGGTTAATAATTGATCAGGCAGGGGAGTTCAAAGCAGTGGTATGCTGTAAGTAAAATGTCAGATAAAGAACAAATGTGGCAAGTTAAACAGTTGCAGGTCTGAGGAGTGTGTGAGTTTATGTTCTCATTCAAAGTGTTGACCTTCCTCTGAGTCACAGGCAGGTGGTGACGGCCCTGGCTGCCTCCTTTGTCCTCCTGAAACTTCATTTCCTAACCAAACACCAGGTTCCTTACCGCTTTATGTCATCGTACACTTTCATCCTTCAAGGTTCTTTCTTGAAATTTGATCTTGAGAATGTGAGACAGGAAACAAAGGAGAAAATGGTGCGGGAAATTCTCAGTGGATCACCTGTAAAATGTAAATGGATGACATTATGGGAGCATAGAAGATTTTTTTTTTTTACCTTCTTCTCTTTACATCAGGGCTGTAAGAACAGAGAACTTCTACAACAACTTTTTAGAGTTAAAAACTATGAAGCTCTGACTGAAGACAATGAACCTTAAATATTTTATGTTCAATCCTGAAACAGTGATAGGTTGACAAAACTATCCTGTTAAAATGGAGAAACAGGGTTTTCTTCAAACCCCCATAAAATTTAAGATGGCTGCCACAGCCAACCGACTTTAAAAATCACAGAAATAGCAATAATTCAGTCAATTTTACAGATGTTGACCTAAAATCTGATGTGGGAGTAGATGAGACTGATCCCCAACACATATTCTGAGTGTCCACAAACTTGACAAGATCTTTGTTTAAAATTTTGCTGTTAACTATTTGGGGTCAACTCTGTCCGTCTGTTGGCAAAATTAAACTTTCATGAAATAATAATTGAATGTACGTCTACAGCTGAATAACTTTTGAAGTCAGTCCCATTCGAGATGTCTGCCACAGCTAATCGACATTAGTCAACCCAAAAATGGCTACAACTCAGATATTGAGCTAAAATTTGATGTGGTAGTAGCTGAGAGTTGTTCACATCTCACAGTATCGCATGAGATCGAGCATAACGTTATTTTCAAGGAACGCCAAGGCTTTAACCATTTCTGTACTATTATTTAACATGACAAGCTACCAAAACAAGTTGTCATGAATGGCTGTGAAATAAACAGCTGTTTATTTATTTTCCTCTCTAGGTCTATGACAGGCTGTTGATCACCTCTTGGGGTCACGACCCCGGAGTCGTCCCCACATCCAACGTGCTGACTATGCTGAATGACGCCCTCACACACTCTGCTGTCCTCATCCAGGTACACCCGACTCAGTTTTACCCCGAGCGATCCAGGTTAACTTAAACCCAGTTAGGGGCTGAAATATTTCCTCTGATCCTCCAGATTTCTAATATAATGCTAATCCTTCTTTTTATTTAAAACAAGTTGATTTGACAAACTTTTTCCTGTCTAATAAAATTCATGAACAATCTGTTATTTCAGTTAAATTTCCATATGTAGCAGAGGCAAAGCTACACTGCATTTATTAATAAACAATATTTACAGAGTGTTATAGAGACTGCATGTGTGTGTAACATTCAGGGACACGGCATGCATGGCCATGGAGAAACCGTTCACATCCCCTTCCCTTTTGACGAGGAGGATCTGAAGGGAGGTAAGTGAAACACTCTGTCATACGGACATATATGTTATATTTTAACATCTTTAATCATACCCTGACTCTAAATAATACACATTTTTGTAAAATTTTTAGTGTTTTTTAAACCAACTTCAAGAGTTTTGAGTTGAGCAATGAACTCAGCGTGATTTAAAAGAGTGGTTATGTTGTATAGAATGAGACATAATGAAAGTAAAAATGAACAAATAAGAATTATATTTTTCATAAAATGTGAAATCGACAGTAATCATTCACTGAAAATTTGAAAAGCTCAAAACATCTATTTTAATAACGGAACATAGCACACTGTTATACACACAATATCGCCAATTCTTCCATTTATTTTTTTAAATAATATAGGAAAAAATGAAAATAGATGTTTTTTTGCTGATCTTTTGGAGCTTGGTTGTAGCGGCTGCTGGCTAAACAAGGAACAGGGCTTTAGCCCAGATGCCTAGCATCATTTTCCAGCTCCTCCATGCATTTTCAAACCAGATGAGATATTTAATCTCTCCTACATGTTCTGGGTCCAACCCAGGGCCTTCTACCTGCCAAACGGGCCCAGAAAGTCTCCCACGAGCAGCACCCAGGAGTAAATCTGATCAAATGCACGAGCAGCCTCATCTGGCTTGTTGTGATGCCTAGAAACCCATTTTGTTCTCCAGATGTCAGAGCTTCTTACCTGCTCCAAGGACGACTCCATGGATGTAGCTCTTTATGTCGAAAAAGTTGAAAACACACATCAGCTGGAAAGTAGATCCTGAAGTCTGGTCAGAACTTCTTGTTTGATGTTTGCAAATTTTGACACAAATAAGAAGGCTTTGGCTTTTAGGATTTTAGTTACCAAACATTGTAAAAAATGATTCAGAACTTTTAAAATTCTTTATTTTCTTTTTGAACTTAACACTTAATGAGATAGTTCAGATCTTCTAAAGTGGGATTCTGATGAAAAAGGTATGAATAATTAATGTATTACCTGTTGCAGACCTGTTGTCAGTTTCACATTACACGGTTATTCCAGGAGAACTATCAGGATTTTCCTGTGGGATGTGCTACAGCTACCTGCTGCTGCCATTTGCACTCACAAACAACCATAAATTTCCTTGTAAATATCTGTGTAATGTTAAACAAAGATGAAAAACTTGATAAAATCAGGTTTGTGCGAACCACGATGGAATCTTTTAGATCGGAGTCGTGTTATGATGGCAGCTCAGACTAGCCGTTAGCTCGTCACTCCAGTCAGAATCAAACTCTGTTTCTCCACACATTGCTTGTTTCAAGAGCTATCTGCAACAGGTAAGATATTTCTTGCTCATACAATTTCCACAAAACCTCATTTTAGAAGATCTGAGCTATCGCTTTAGGTCACATCCTCCGAATTAATTTGATTTCGGATGAAAACATGTTTTGTAAAAGCCGATTCCTCGCTTTGTGAGTCAGCGCTGGAGTTCACCTCGCCCTCTCTGGCTGTGTCGTTTGTGCAGAGTTCTCCTACTCCAACATGTGTGTGCACAAGGCTCTGCAGAAGCTGAAGGAGCACGTGGATCTGAAGCACCAGTGTGGCTATGTCACCATGCTCAACTCCAACAACAGGCACCGTCGCAGGGCCAGCGACAGCGGGGAGTGTGGAGGTAAAAGGGCTCACACACACACACAAACACACACACACAGAGTTAAACAAGTGTGTGTTGGTGAGCCCAAACAGAAGACATGTAGTTAAATCAGCAGCAATGTTTTTTTCCCCCCTATAAGCGCTGTTGACAATAATTGTGCAAATTAGATAAATATTGCTCACAGTCCAGTTTAATTATGCTGTTTGTCTGCATAATTGTGTGCCTTTTTGTGATAACCTTTGCTAATGGACATGGATGAAACAGTCTTCGCCTTAGGATCGAATCTTAGTGTAGCAGATTTCATTAACACAGATATTTATGTGAATATTTGATTTTAGCAGACCGACCTCCAATATTAGGCCAGCAAGAGGCAATAAATTATGTAAAAAGTGTCGCATTTCTGAACCAAAGAGCCGCTGTGTGACCCGCTGATCTAAATGTGTTGCGTCTGCTGAAGGAGAAACCCATCTCGGCGGAGGCCTGGACACCAACGGCAGCACAGAGTCCTTTGAGCTGGTGACGGAAGAAAACAGCGAAGGCAAAGGAAAGACGGACAGTGGGTGCATTTTAGTGTTTTGCGTTAGAAAAAATTTTCAAGTTGCATTTGATCAGATTTTTGTCAGCTGGGAGAAATAATAGAAATCAGACGGTTGAGGCTAAAATAGGTTTCATGTTGTTCCACTCACACTTTTTTTTTTTTCTCTGTCAGCACTCTCGTCTGAGGATGAGTGGGTCCCTCTCGAACTGTGCTTCGGCATGCCCCTCTTTAGCTCGGAGCTCAATCGCAGAGTGTGTCGAAAGATTGCCTCACACAAACTGTGCAGCAACGAGAGGTAAAACCTACAAACCCGACATCCTTCTCTACCTTCGATTTCCTTGTTAAAAAGCGCAGCGACGTTTGGTGTCGCCGTGTCAGACTGAGACTCTGTTGTCGTCGTTTCAGCCTTCAGGAGCTTCTCCACTCAAGCCGAAAACTTTCGCTCAAAGTGCTGAGCTTCGTTCAGTCATTCCAGGTAAGAACGCTCATCTGTTTATTTCCTTAATTCTTACCGTAACAAAAACACCTCGTCCAGTAAAAACATCAGGAGCCAAGAGGTTAATTATTATCTCTGTGTAAGTTTGGCAGAAATTTAGTGTTGTATTGTTTTGTGGTTTTCATTTCCCATTAGGCAACAAATCTCAAGAAGCTGACTTTTTGGTACCTCAGTTAATAACAGTTATTTTGTGATCTTAAAAAATGAAAATAAATTGCAGCATTTAAGTGTATTTTTTTAATGGATGAAACATGATAAATTCAGGTGTATTTAATCAAGATTTGAATCTTTTTGGGGAAATCCTGCAGTATCAGAAGTCAGTATAAGGGTGAAAATCTGTGATTTAATGAGGGTTTATTAGAGTGCATGCAAAATAAAACACAGTAACCTATAAATCTGGTTATAAGAGTGTAGTTAATGTAGGCTCTAATTCGGAAGAATTGTTGCTAAACTAAAAAGATTTTAAAAAGTGTCTTTTGGAAAGAAGATGTTAGATTAAGATCCCATAAACTGCATCAAACGTGGAGCTTTACTCTTTTCGAACATCTCCTTTGAGAGGATTTTCTCCTTGTCGCTCGTCTCGTTCTCCCGGCCCCTCTGTGAACTCTGCCCCCGTGTCGACAGGACGGCAGCCAGGCCTCGGACGTGGACAGCGGCGTGTCGAACCCTCTCAGCCAGCCCCCGGCCGAGTCCGGCGTCCCCCTGCCCTCCATCAACCTCCTCTTTAAGGACGGGCAGCTGAAGGAATGGAGCGGGCGGGCCCCTCCCCCTCTGGACATCTCCTCCCTGCAGAAGGACCTGCCCTCATAAACCGACAGCTGGCTTTGCTTTCATCCATGGGAGGAAATAACGACTTCTCAGTGAAAAGGGGCCACCTTCTTTTTCGCAGCATCACCGAGGACGGTCTTTATTGTGGTCCCACGTCTTCATACGGAAATCCCCTCCCTCATAAGCTCCACTTCTTGTCCGTCAGTATCCAGTTATGGGGAAAATGAGCCCCATCAGATGTGTATCATTTAATCTACTGTAAGAGGAACCATCCAACACTAGCACCCACCCCCTTTTTGCTGTTCCCCCCTGTGATTCCTTGTGCTCCCAGCGAGGCAGTGTTATCTGTTGGAGTGGTGCTATTATCACATCATCCATGCAGGTGATGCAGGTGAACAGCTCTGTTTACCTCTCACACCCATCCCCCAGCCAGTGGAGGGCTGTCCTTCATGAAAATAAAGTCATATTGTAGATGTTGGAAAAAGGAAAAAACGTGGACTTTTTCAGGAGTCATTTGACAATATGCACATTCTAGTACCAAGACTTTTGGACTTACCAGGTTGAATTCTGACCCAATCCCCGTTGGCTCCCCGTATCGTTCAGTGATTTAATGCATGATGTTGTTGCACAACTCGAAAAGATTTTTTTTTTTCTTTCCTCTTTACTTGTAATCAATAATAGGAGGGCATATGTTATTTGCACTGTGCAGGATTTCTCCAAACCTGTGGATGAATAAATCTCACATCATTTTTTTTTAAAATGTTGAATCATTTGTAGTGCACACACATTTTTAGAGCTCATGTTTACCGAAGGGAAGCGTTTACTTACGTTAAGAACCTATTGGGCATTTGAAAACTATTTTTTTTTTCCGTAGAGAGCACCAAAGACAATTCTACTTTCTCGAGCTGCCCTTTATTTTGATGCCTTTGTTTTAGTCAGCCAATCTAAAGCACTCAGGCCTAGGATCAAATCTGCTCATTTGCTTTTCTTTGTTATTTTTTTTTTTTGCAACTTTTTTCATGATTTCTATGTTTGATTGAGCTTATATTGTTAATAAAAGTTTCAATACAGGGGTCCCAAAAGTACCAACCATCCCTGTTTGAGCTACAGTTTTAGTGCCACACTGAAAAGAATAGGAACTGGTGAAGTTAGCTTGTTTTGACTGAGGCTGTTGCCACTGTTTCCTGCCTGCATCTGTCTCTGGATGGACTCCAGTTCGTGTGCAGAGCTCTGCTCTCTTGGCCGGCCCTTCACACTCTCCACGGGATTCTGTTTACACTTTCTTTTGAGGGGAAACATGGTTTGTAGTCTAAAGAGAGAAGTCGACTTTTTCCCGCGAATGCTCCTGTGGACCCAGGGGACGGTTATGCAAATGCTTCTCCCGGTTTCTCGGAGACAATGATGGCCCAAAGTGTTTGGTGAATTTTTTTCCTGCTCTTTATTGCATTCAAAGTGAGAAAACCCCCATTATGCCGAGTTCTTTCTGACAGAATCTACCCTCTGCAGTTTTTGACCCACTTGTGGAAGTTGTTTCTAAAAATGTGATGCTGAAATTAAAAAAAAAAAGGTAAAAAAAAAAAGGACTAACACGAGGTCCTGCTGAAGCATGATGACTGTGTAGAATCTGTTGTGTGCGCGTGTTGTGTATGCGTGTGTATCGTACACCTCACAGGTGTGTTTTAACACACACCTGATTTTAACAATAAGACCCCCCCCCTGCCCCCAGTCATGCCTGTCGTTATCCCAGATTTTCATCTTCCACAGTGTTTAAAAATGATAGTTTTATATGTCGGCATACATTTTAGTAAATCTTTGTTGTAGCTTGTTTAATGGGAATGTGAAAATGAAGAAAACACCCCTCATAATTAAAATGATTCCAAGAAAAAAAAAAAAAAGAAGAAGAAGAAAATAACATTCCTTCACTTTGCCCTGCCTACATCTTAGTCTAGTCTCCAGATACATATGGTCACAAATAAATATGTAAAAAGTATATGAAAATATAAATAAATATGTAATAAGAGCAAACCGAATGGAAATGTCTCAGCTTTTTCTTTTACACTGTAATTTATTTATTTTTTTGTCTGTTGTTTCATCTGATTATTCTGTTGTTTTGACAAACTACTGGTTAAGCTGCTGAGAAAAAGTAATTTGGTAAAATTTTGATGTTATGTTCTGCTGGATTTGACATTTTTTACATACAGTATGTGATTTTTTGGGACATTAAAGAGATGGTTCAGACCTTTTGAAGTGGACTTTTGTTGTAAATCGCTCTTTGAACAACCTCAGTTTGGAGAAGAACGAGTTTTATTCTGACCAGATTGATGGGCCAATGGCTAGTCAGAGCAGGTCCAAGACCAAAGTGGATTACTGCTGTCATAAAACAACTCAAATCTCGAACGATTTCATAGCGGCTCGGGCAAACGCTACTTTAAATCTTTTATTACTGCTGTCAGTTTTCTGTTCCATGGTTGTTTACAGAACATTTAATGTTTTTTGTGTAAGCAAATAGTGGCTGCAGCTAATATTTCTGCCAGAATACCCACGTGATGCCAAACTGACATTAGTGTGAATATTTATAGAACAGTATTTGAATAATCTGCTGTGATGTTTACTTATTTATTTATTTTAGATTGGAGTTGTTTTAAAACGGCAGCTGCCACTTTAGTGTTGACCCCACACTGACTAGCCATTAACTCGTCAATCTGGTCAGAATGAAACAATTTCTTGAAAGTGAGGTTGTTCAAAAAACTATCTATGACAGGTAAGATATTAATTGTTCATAACCTTTCCACAGAACCCCACTTCAAAAGCTCTATCACTTTAGTAATTTAATTTGTTTTGTTTTCAGTACAGGTAATTATTTTATTTATTGCACCAAGACAGCTACTTGTTGCAGTGGGCTTTAAGGTCAAAGTAATGATGTTTTAGTTTAATTTGTTATGAATGAAACGTCTAAACTCTCTTAATTAGGTTGGAATAAATTTGCAGGTTTAAACGGTTTCAAACTAACACAGAAGTTTCCACAATAAAGGACTTTCAATTCAAAATAAAGTAAAACAATGATAGTGGAACAATTTTTTTTTTTTTTTTACTTTGAGTTTTAAGGCAGCCCTTTTTTTTTGTCAAGTCGAAACGGTGCGTTTCGTTCAACAGTGTGTCTTTGAAAGGTTTTGCTGCCTTGTAGCCTCTCACATTAAATCATCGTAGGCTGTTAGATGTTTTTCCAAGCCTGGCGGAACAGATGGTGTGCAAGACGCAGTGGTCCGGATGCTGCGTCCATCTGCCTCAAGTACACACTTGTTCATCCTATCCTTGTAAATATAAATGGGCACTGAGCTGGAAAACACAATGTGCGGTACGGGGTTATGAAACTGCAGGGAAAAAAACAAACAAAACATCCCACGTTTCTTGCGAGGGACATAAGGGTGTGGGTTTGTGGCTGGCTGTGCCCCCAGCGGACAGGTGGAGCCCTGTCTAATTGGTCGTGTCTCTCCGGCCTCGCCGCTCCACAAATTTCCCGGCTTCATAAATTACAGCACGATACGGGGAGAGGCACCTGGGGGCGTAAACTGGGTCACGCCACCTGAGGATAGGACGCCAGCGGTCAGAGCAGGGCTTGTGTGCCGCCGTTCTGAGAAAAGGTCTTTTGTTTCCTGACGCTTTCGGCCTGGGCTGATGTGAGCCGGCGTGCTCTGAGAAGACACGTCTGCTGAATTTATTCTGCAGAATTGTTTTTATTTTTTTGAGTCTTGTGTTAGGCTGGTGACGCTACAGGTCTTCATGCTGAAACAGAGAGGTGGGGAGGGAGGGGAAGGCAGCAAGGAGAGATTCTCAGTGCATGTTTAAACTTGAGCCAAAGCTGGTATAAGTACAGAGAATGGTGAAATGATATCAAACTCTTGCATTGTACATATTGCTGCTTCATCACTCTTACATCATTTCAACTGAAACTAAAAGTAGATCATCTCTTCTCCTATCGTGTCTCAGAATTAGATGCTAAGAAAACCTGCTGATAATGGACCAATAATCTGGACTAGCAAAGCCTGTTGGGAAAAGGGAGCTGTCTCTGGGTGGTTTCAGCCGAGTTCAGCATGTTCAGAGTCATCAGGATGACTTTGATGGTGATCCTTGGACAGTTTTGGGATAGATGAGATTATTAGGGAGAACATAGTGGTACTTGGCACTGGGACTAAAAGCAATCCATGATCTGAAACATCCAACGTTGTAAAGAGATAGAAAATATGGAACAGTAACATTTTACACTGGGCCCTGCCAGAGTTTGGACCTGAATCCAATCCATGACCTTCAGGGGGAGACAGAATCCAGGAGGGAAGAAAGGCCTCCAGAGATTTGGAGATCATAGAAGAGGATGTGTCCAAAATGTAAATAAGCCAGTCATCAAAACCCTTATCCTAAAGATGTCTGTCTGCTTTCGAAGTGATTATACTTGTAAGGTAATTCCATTATTTAAAGTCTCGAATCATTTAACATTTTTGTGCAAATATGTATTTTATATATATGATTTTCTCCTAATACAAAACTAGGAATCTAAATTTGCCACATGAATAATCAGATCCTTTGCCTCATTTTTACGAGTGAAAATATTTGATGTGGACCACAGTGAAATAGCACAATACATGCTGAGCAGCTTTAAAAGGAGCTCAGCTGATCGTCTTAAGGAGTGCTGCCTAAAGGCCACTCTGTTAATCTGCCTGTTTGAACCACACAAACATGAGAGCTGATAATAATCCCTCCAACCTCAGGGGTCAAACCTGCCCGTCTCTTCTCTTCACTTAACTGAACATTTGTTTCCTTTTTTCGTGTCTTTTTTCAGCCTGCTGAACATGTTCAGCACCATTTCCAGGACATTTGTTGCAACACTGTAGCCGCTTGTTGAGCTTGTGCCACACAGGAGCAAACTGCACACTCATTCTCCTCCTGTGAGAGAGGAGGGGAGAAAAAAAGGCCCATAACTGAGAAGAATAGGCAGCCTATGAGCCACTACAAACATAATGGAGACATTATGATCTCACTGGGAGACAGAGAGTGAGCAAATGGCTCTGCAGCTTCAGCTGATACACAGACAGACATGTGGAGTCAACAAACAGGGAGGATATCTGCCCATCTTGGACCTTGTACTGTCTTCCTCAGTCCTTTTATCCCTTTACTGTGACTTTTTGCTTATATAAACCCAAATGAAGTGTTTTTTTGTTTTTGTTTTTTTTTAAATGGGAATAACATAAAATAGCACAAAAGGATGCATGCAGATGAGCAATAAATTCAATTACCCAACAAGAGAACACGCATCACCTATAGCTGTATTTAAAATACTTCCAGCGGTGTTTCTCAGGAGTGGAGTCGATGAAAAAAAGCGGTGATGGGAAAATTACGCGCACTTCCGCTTTAAAGCTGCGTCCTGCTGCTGAGAGACTCTGCTGACACGGAGCCTCAGATCAGATCCGCCTTCAGTCCGGCACCAGGCGGGCTGAGCTGCACTCCGCCGAACCGCCCTGCCAGGAGTCCGGGGTGAGATTAAACACGCCGTTTCCAGGCTTCGGATCGGCGGTCCTTCAGACGTTTACGCATGGGAGCGGCGGGCGAGGCTCCACCTGAGCCCTGAGACCACTTTGTATTCTCCTCCCAACATCCACTTGTTGATGGGGAGCGCCGGGAGGCGTTCGGAAACGGAGACGGAGCCGCTCTTATGCGTAATTTGGATGAAACTCTGTCCGACGGGCAGGGCGCCGGAGGGGTTCTGGTGACAGATGGTGACCGGTAACAGCGTCGGATTACGCGCGCGGGCTGCCGCCAGGTAAGCAGCGGCATGGGGAACCAGATGGACCGGCTGTCACATTTAAGTTACGCAGAAGTTCCCACGGTGGACCCGAACGGCCTGGACACGGACGACGGCCCGAGGATCGGCGTCTCTTACATATTTTCCAGCGACGACGACGAGCTGGAGGACGGCTGCGCGGCGGACGGGAGGGAGAAGGAGCCGAACGAGGAAGAGAAGCCCTACGATCCGCGCGAGGAGGTGGAGTGCGCCGTCTACAACCGGGAGGAGTGCGTCTACGAGAAGAGCGCCAAGTGCGCAAACCTGGAGGTCTACTCTCCGGAGAACCTGCTGAACAAGTGCAAAGCCGGAGACTTGGTGGAGTTCGTGGCTTCGGGGCAGTACCCGCACTGGGCTGTGTACGTGGGCGACTTCCAGGTGGTGCACCTGCACCGAGCCGAGGTGAAGAACAGCTTCCTGACCGACGCCAGCCAGGGGAGGAGGTGCCGGATCGTCAACGACCTGTACAGACTCAAAGCCCTCGGTCCGGACATGGTGGTGCAGAACGCCATGGAGCAGGTGGGGCTGAAGGACCGGGAGCTGAGCTGGAGGAACTCGGAGAGCTTCGCCGCCTGGTGCCGGTTCGGCAAGAGGGAGTTCAAGATGGGAGGGGAGATCCGGATCGGCAAGCAGCCGTACAGGCTGAAGATCTTCCTGTCGGACAAACACTCGCACCTGCTGGAGTTCCAGAGCCTGGAGGACGTGATCATGGAGAAGAGGAGGAACGATCACCTGGGGAGGACAGCAGTGATGCAGGAGCTGAGCTCACATTTCAGGAGCGTGGAGGAGAGCAAGGCTGACCCGGGAACAGAATGATGACTCCTTTCCTCTTAGATCTCTGCAGCTAGAGTAGCCTTTACTGAACAATATCTGTTACACTGTCCTCCTTAAAGGGATAGTTCAGATCTTCCGGGGTCGGGTTCTGTGGGAAGTTTATTAACAATTAATATCTTACCTACTACAGATAAGTCTTTGAAGACCTCGATTTGGAGTTTAAAGGTGCTCATTGCAAAGTCATGAAGACTGGACAAAACCAAAAATCATGAAGGAAGAAACTAAATTTGTGCAATATTTTTCCTCATGTTGTTGGTTCAGGTGACCTTAAATTAAAAACGTCTAGGCAAAATTTGTTTACCTATCGGAAAGAGCAGACTTGACTGAAAATAGGTTAAACATTAAACTTATTTGTTTGCCTTATTGTAAACCAGTCATGTGACTCAAGCTTCCACGAGGTTTTCGGTGGATTTATCCGAGTGCTTTGTTTACACCGAGTGCAGACCTGCATTTCAGGGTCACATTCATCATATCTGGAAAACTACTGGAGTAAACTCTTTCGAGTTGTACCCATTTGACATAGTTCAGGATTCCATTTTTTATGTTCGATTTCATACTTTGCAGTGAGCAGCTTCAACTCTTGGTGAGCTGACGAGTTCGTGTGGGGCCAAGCCCAAAACTTGGATCACTGCCGACCTAAAACAACTCTGAATTTACACAAAAATCCACGCCGGTTTGTGCAAGTACAATGTCATAAATGTTAACGCCTCCGTTTATTTCACATGACACAGTTATTCCGGCAGATACATGATTAAATTTGTTGTGAAAGTGCCCCCAGTCTGCACAGGAAGTGCAGCTGCTGCAGCGATTTGCTCTTGCAAATAACCACAGAGTCCCATGTAAATTACTGTGTGATGTAATAACCAGTATTAAGCAGCTGATCAGGTGCCTCAGCTGAAGGAAAAACAAAACGACTGAAATAAAAGCATGGCTCCCTGATCTTCTTCACAGCTTGTAATGTGCAAACAATCGAAGGTTTCAGCACTGGTCATGTCTAAGAAGACAAGAAGACAGGTCATGTCTAAGAAGACATGTCCGGTGGACACAGGTGGACACAGAATTGAAGCTGACAATTTGATCATTGAGCTCCAGCTCCAGCTATTTATTTGTTCATAATTTTCAACAAAAACCTATTTCAGAAGATCTGAACTATCGTTGAATCTGTAGCAATCCTCGTTTATTTTAGCTATAATTGGGACATCGGCTTTTTATTTAAATCTCGACTTTTCAAATCTGGATTTTTGATCCGTGTTTTTAAGAGTTCGTAATTTTATTGCCTTAAAGTCACAGTGCTCGTCGTTCCCCGGTCCTGATTAAACCACCTGAGATCAAATCAATTGATTGGATCAGCTGTTTATTAAATTATTATTATTTTTTTTTAGTACTCATAGTTTTATAAAATCTGTCACAAATTGTACTGCCCCTAGGAGGGACATTCCTCTATTTTTAGCGCGTCTCTTTACATGATCCAGTTGAGATTTAATTTCAGCTCTCAGCTCACTCAGACAGCAAAGTGGCATCCCAGATTCTTTCTGCCTTTTTGGGTAATTCTCCCACCAGCACATGTGAAGGCAAATATGTCTGTGTTACACTGATCAAAAAGTCTTTGTTCCCACGTTAAGGCAAACCATAAAAGGTTGTCTCTTCTCTCAAACAAGTCTCACTGTTTCTGCTGCTCTATTTAATTACTGGGATGAGAAAAGCTGCTCGAACGCACAACACCAGGACAACTGAGCCATTTATTATTAGAAACACATTTCATACAGCTTGGCAAAAGGCAAATGACTTTGTAGAAAGTTTTATATGTAAAGTTGTTGTTTTTTGTTTGTTTGTTATTGTCTGGGAAAACAAATTGATCAGCTTCGAGCAGACTGTTAGGCTGAAGATCCATCCACTTTTCTTTCATACAAAACACACCTAATAAAGATTTATAAAAGACTTATTGGTTATAATCAAGCGTTAATAAACACTTTATTGTTTTCTTTTTACAGGAGCAGCAGGAACCAAGTCCAGGAAGTAAAGCCTGGACTCAAACAGAAACGTTTCAGGTGCATTACGTCCTGTGGGAAAGTAAAATCCCTAATGCTGTACACTTTTATTTATTTATTTTTTTACTTTGCAGACCTTTCAGGTGTGCAAAAAGCTCTAACATACTGAAGGAAAGAGGGAGGTAATGGAGGCCAATAGCAGCATATTTCTCTACATTTATTCATTCAGACACCGATATGTTAACTAGTATAATAATAATGTTGTAAAGTACTGTGTCTGCAACTGATTTAATGAGAAACAAACCAACAGAAGTGTAAAAAGCAGCCGAGTGTTGCAGCTATCCACCACCTTTTTATGCACCAAGCTGCCATGTTGGATTTTGAGGTCGTGGTTCGTGATAAACATCCAATTTTCCAGACTGAAATTTGGAGTTCCAGTAGATTATTTTTGCTGATTTGAAACTGGGGACTTTTGACTTCTGAAAGGAAACACGCTACAAGCTGTTTGAAAACGTTAGTCTTTATTTTTAGGTTGAAGTCTGAATTCATCCTGCTGACTGTCGCGGTCCTTGATGTCAAATCGCTACCTCTTCAACAAGTCTCTCATCCAATATTCGGACACCAACTTCACCACCTTTTAACGGCCCTCCTGGGAGACTCGGTGAGCTTTTTTGTCGCACCTCAAAAAAGCAGTTTTCCACCTGCTGCTGGCACTTTTTAGACCGGGTTTCCTTTTTCCGCTCCAGAGGGCAGAACAAGACAAGATGTCTGACACCAGCTGCAGTTCAGGACAGAGCTGGTGTCCATTTAAAGGACAAAAAGACTCACCGCAGAGACAGTGGCATGATCTTAACAATCACAGGAGCAACGATGAGACAAAAAGTTAGGGAAACATGCAAAAGGACTGAAATTTAAAAATTATATAACATCTAAAATAAACAGAAAACTCTAAATTCAGTTTTCTACAGAGGTTAATGGGATTTATTAAAATTAATAAGTCATCACTTGAACTTTAACTTCCTTTATATAAAAAATAAAAAGTACTATTGTAAGTGTGCATGGGTTAGCACCGCTTTACTTTTCATTCAGGAGTTTGGGTCGACTTTTAATACAGCGTCACCATGGTAACCCCAGCTGTAGGAATAGTAATGTTCTCCAACAGTTCAGACTATCAAAATATATAACGCCTCATTAATCAGCTCCATACAAAAATGGTGCCGCAGTTTGTAAAGACTTCAGCAGCTGGAGAGGGAGCACAACAAGTGCATTAAGATTATTAATGAAGAGAAAGGGCCTGAAGCAATTTTCTTTAGAGGGATCCAAAAACTGTTACATCACGTCCCGCTCACTGAATTCAGACGTGAGTTTGAGTCGTCGCGCTGAGAGCAAAAGGTCTGAAAGCGAGGAGTTTATTGTTTTGATCCAAGAGACGGGACTGTTTGGGGACAAAAAAGTTCAGAGAGTTTTTTAAAAAATGGCGCGTTTGCCTCTCAAATGTGAAACCAGGAACTGAAGCAAATATCTGCTGCTAAGATTTAAAGAGTTTTAAAAATCATCAACATCATTTATTAATAACTGGGTGGATTCTTGTAGGCAGGAGTTCTTAATGTGGTCATGAAGAAACTGAGGTATAATTTTGTCATTACCTTAAACTCTCAGAAAGTAAACATTGTGCGTAAAAAGTTGGAGTAAACCGAATTTAAGATGGCCGCCACAGCCAACTGACCTTAGAAAACACTAAACTGGCGATAACTCAACCCGTTTTAGAGATATTGAGCTAAAGTTCGGTGTGGTAGTAGCTGAGCATCATCCCTAACACGCACTCCAAGCGCTACACGTTGAGGAATATTTCTGCTTAAAACCTTGGCACTAACTGTTGGTGCCATCCCTGCCTGTCTGTTAGAAAAATATCTCACGTAGGACTGGACGGATTTAAGTGAAAGTCTCAGAAAGTGATCACTGGCTGAACATCTCCAACTCATTAACATCTGGAGTTAACCCAGTTTAAGACCAGCTTTGAGGGGATCGTGCTTAGACCTCTTCCCTGTCAGTATTTCAATCACTTTTTAAAACTCTTTTCTTGGGCTTTTGACACCATCTAAGATCCTGACATTTTAGTTTCTTCTAATTGATTTAATTGTTTTTATTTGTTTTTCCTATAAGGCTGGTTTTACGTTGCTTTTTAGGTTTTTTATTACGTCTTGTGACTGTTGTTGTGTTTTATTGCCCAGCACTTTGGTCCTGTGGTTGTTTGAGGTGCTTTATAAATAAAGCTGGTATGATACGGGAAAGCGGCTGCCATAGATATCGACCTTAGCGAACACAAAAAAAAATGGCTGTAACTCAAGTCAGTTTTACAGAGATTGACCTGAAATTTGATGTGGTCGCTGAGAGTCATCCTCAACACATTCTCCGAGTGCAAACACATGAAATCACGCAAAATGTTGTGTACAAGGTTGGACTAAAATGGCTGTAACTCCATCCCTTCTCATTATAAATTGACTTAAGTTTAAATCTCTGACATGAAACAGATTCCTTTAAGGAATTTCTATTTAAAAACCCATCTCACTGTGCCACAATGATGGCTGTGATTAGCCCTCGTGCTTATAACTGTACACGAGTCAGTACTCCTGTATGCAGTCTTCTAACAATAATCCCCATGAAGCCTTTGGATTGGAAACAATTACTAATTATCGTCTTGTTTTGCACATATTAATTTATGCTCTCATTCCCGGAGAGAAATTGATACGTGGCTCCGAGGCAATTATTGATTTCCAGCTCATGTAGGCTGAAATGAGATGGAGGACATAGAACTGAAAATAGCAAACAAACATTTTCGATTCGCCCACAAGGATTAAAAGTTTGCTGCCACAGCCTGATGAGGTGAGAGTTGATGGCTGCTGCAGCAGGAATCTGTTTGTTTTCTCTGATTTGTGGACAGTAAAGCTTTAAAGCGGAAGCTGTTCAAGAAAAACTTTCATATAAATCACATTTATCTAGCTTGTCAAATCCAGTTGTGGCCTTTCACAATCAGCTCGGAGAGGAAGGAGATAGTAAAACTTTGCTGTGTTTATTATAAATCAACCCCGGTGGTACATATGTGTGCTCTTTAGCCACTTTCTACTGCATTCTTTCCACGCAGAGGTTGCTTTCATGCTCCCTGCACCACTTTAATCAAGTTAGGACATTAAATCCTCCTTACAGGCTCTTGTCAAGCTCAGCTTTTTCTCAGCGTATCAGACACTTTTATATTGTACCGAGAGTCATTTAATGAGACAGAAGTGCATCTTTGCAGATATTACCTCTGTCGCTATAAAGAGGGTGAAGTCTGCGTGATGGAAAACAGGCTGTATTTGTGTTCACAGATCTGTTTCAGGTCCTGTTCCTGGAGAGGTTTAAGGTTTAGCGCTCACAGAGGCACATAAGGCAGGTTGAGAGGATGATTTGGATTTATACATCTAAGATATTGTTTTTTTTTTTGTAGCTGTAGTTTAAATGCATGCTTGCCACAAAAAAACCCCACACATCTTGTACAGAAATTACCCAACAACACACTCACTTTATGCACAAAATAAATATGTTATACTGTAGAGATGCTGAAATGTTAACCAAAAATATCAAATCCAAACAAGCAGAAAACAGTGGTCGCCACAGTTGTACATAAATTTCCAGTCAGGTGTGTTTGTCTGCAGTTTAAATTTCAATTTTCAGGGGGAGAAACATATTAAAACCCATTTTTCTCAATTAAGAATTGACTCAAATAAGAAAAGAAAATCTCAGGAACTAAATTCCTACTTTTTTTTAGGGAATAAAGTAATATGAAGCAAGCAGAGAATAAAATAAAGAAAGTAAATTCAGGCCTAAAGGAAGAAAAAAGCAGAAAACCATAGCATACATAACCTAATAATGGCTGCGATAACTCTGAATTTCCTGTGGAAGACAGTGTTTAATGTGCGTAATCACACAAAAATGAAGGATATCCTTATAAATACAGAACAAAAGTTAAAGTATTAGTTATATGTGCACTTAAAAAAGAAACAAATTGCTGAATTTGAGGCACACAAAAATAATGAATAAGAAATTGTTGATACTGAGATTTTGATTTAACCTGAAATGCCTTTAAAATGTCACAAACCTTTTCAAAAGCTTTAATGTTGCTCACCTGTTGTAGATCTCTCTTTGAACGACTGGTTTCTGGGCAGCTCAAGGCCGCGTTAACCACCCTGACTTCATATTTCTGGCCAATCACACGATAGCTGATCAAAACCCCCCGGGAGAAAAACGTTCTGCCCAGACCTTGTGCTGAGAACGGGCTCTCTAAAAGCTCTTACCAAAACAAAATGACATCATGGAGTATAAATCCAGCTTAATTCAAAAGTGACGACAGTGTAAATGTTTCTAAAGCAGCCTTTCCATGAACCGCAATAAAATGTGTTAATTTGGAGTTGTTTTAAGACAGCACCAATCTATTAATTGGTTTAGTCTAGGCTTTGCTTAAATTACTCATTAGCTCTTGAATTTGGTCAGAATTAAACATTATTGAGGCCTGTATCTACAACAGGTAAGATATTAATTGTTCATAACCTTTCCACAGAACACTATCACTGTAAGGATTGCTGTCGGTGTTTAATGAATTCATCACAACAGTGACACCTAGATGTAAAGGCATCTAGATCCTAAATGTGTATTCTAGCCATTTCAGAAAGAAAAACAAGAATTTGTGAAAGACACCGCTGGTTTTCCAAAACTGGAAAAAAGCAACAACCTCGACAATGAGAACAGCAAATGTATTTTATGCTTTTTTTTCCACACATATCTTTCTCCTTGTAGTAAGCCGGCCTGCTGTACAACCGGCTGACTGCTCTTCCAGTGAAGCCGCAGCCATCCTGCATTAACTGTCTCCTCGGCTCCTTCTGCTGATGGGATGTGAAAGCTTGGACATGGCAGAGGCAAACCAATTATAATCAACTGTCAGAGCTCACCTACAGCTACCTCTGACTGCTCCTGCTGCAGCCGAGCTTTTGTTTCCATCGGGGGCTGATGAACTAATGAGATTATCGCTGAATTATAAGAGGAACTCACGGAGTTCACGGCCCGCTGGGGAATTTTGTGAAGGGAATAATAAAGCAGCCTTTTAGCAGGCAGAGTTTCCACACAAACAGAGCTCCCCATCTGTTTTCTGTCTCCGAACAGGACTCTCGAGTTTTCAATGTGTCGTTCAAACACTAACAAAAGACTCAGCTCTTCAGAAAACACTTACTCTCATTAGACGTTCCAATTATTGTCACAAAGAGGTCAAGAAGGCTTTCTGCACTGGATTCTGATTTTGTCAGGTGCTCTTGTTTGTTTTTTTTCTTATTGCCTGCCCCCATAAAAAGCAGCAATCATGTAAATAACTCTGTGTGTGTGTGTATGTCTGTCTGACATACAAAAACTCTCCACAGAAAGTCCAAGCTGAGATCTTAACTGGAGACTTTCTCACCATGTAGCTACATTGCTTGCCATCCTATGACTTCCCCTTATAATATACTGTACTGGTGATTTTATACACATAGCAGACTTTAAGAATAAAAGATGTGATGGGAGTTATGTAGCTTCTGCCTCGGTAGATTTTTATGTCCACCACCTCTTACTGAAAAAAAAGGAATGATAAAATTATTGTAAGAAAAAGATGAGGGAGACAGGAAGACTCAGCTTGTTGTTTCTAATTTATTACAAAAGAAATGTCAAGCAAAACATCTCAGAGATGAGACAGACCAATGAGAACTGTGCTTTTTGTCTCACAAAAAGCTGACAATGTTATAAAAGTAAACAAAATTTCACAGGAATCTTAGTTCTGTAACCATTGAGGAGTTAAATGGTAACAATCCCCAACATTTTGCATGCCAAAGTTTTAAACAAAGATCTCGTGTGATTTGTTAGTGCTTAGAGTATGTGTTGGGGATGACTCTCAGCTACTACCAACCGAAACCTTAGCTCAATATCTGTGAAACTCACTGAGTTGTAGCCATTTTTGTCTTTGCTAAGGCCGTTTAACTGTGGCAGCCTTCATGAATTGACTCCAAAGGTTAATCAGTTGTAGACGTACATCCAATAAATCCTTTCTGAGAGGTTTTAACAAAAGCAAACAAGTGGTCCGTGAGATATTTTGCTAACTGTTTTTGGGCGCAACAAGTGAGCTCTGAACGGAAAACTGCAGATAAATGAGCTGAGTGAAGCAGGGATCAGCTGATTATGTGACTGGAATCCTGAAAGACACAAACACACACAAGATGGAGACTAAATGAAGGAGTCAAACAAAAGCATGAAAACATAAAACAGACTGGAGCGTCACATTTACCAGCACAGACATGAGAGAGGTGTTAATCTGCTCATCTAAAATCAGTGAATAAGTTAATAAGAAATTTCCCAATTAAACTATAAAATACTCTCATTTGAAACAACTAAACTGCAGCTAATTACAGAACAGAATATAATGATCTGTGAATATATTTCTAATGATCGGTGCATCAAACTGTAAAACAGCAACATGCAAATACACCCTCATAAATAAAACAAGAGCAAAAGCCCAACTTTAGTCTGCCTCACGGATGAAGCACGTGTTTCTTCCCAAACAAGGAGCCTAATCAGGAGCAAACAAGCTCATAAACATGTTCAAACTGCACGTGAACGCCAAAACTCTCCTAAATGTTGTTCAGTCCTGCCTTTTCCTCCACGGCTCAAACCTTCAGCGTTTTAAGCTGA
>NC_051434.1:10688123-10754568 GCF_001649575.2 Kryptolebias marmoratus
CCGCCATGCTGGGAAAGAGTAATAACTGGCAACAAAAGCGACACAGACGCTCTTTGTGTCTCAGATTCCTGCCAGGAAAACCCCCAGTTGCTGGACATTTACTGTGATGTCACACTTGAGTGATTACTGGTAAAAAAAAAAAAAAGCATCTGAGAGCCAAAAACTTCAGTGCGATAGATGATTAATTGCTGGCCTGGTGAACGAGGAGGAATTTGTGAAGCTTCTGAGATGGCTTCTAGTTTAGAGGGATGATGTAAACTGTCAGCAGTGGAGTGGTAAAGTCCGTAATTTGACTCTTTATTGTACATTATAAGTTTACTAGCTTCGCCACTATGAGCTATAGGCCCCAAAAGAACAAACTCTCCCTGTGGAGACGATCGTTGATGATTTGGAGCCGCCGGAGCAGCTAGCAGACATCTGAATAATTTATATCAGGGTCACGACTTGTTTTTTTTTTCTGTGTGACAGTCGTTCTTTGAATGTAAATAAGTGCTGAATTCACACACAAAAAGAAAAAAAGAAGAAAAAGAATATTGTCAGGTGAAAGCTTGCAGTTTCTGCTTCCTGTATTTTGGTTTACCTGCATGCAGCCAAAGGCCACTTCAGTCCTAACTGGACCACAACTGGACTGCAAATAAAAAAACACAAAAGTCCCCCCCTCCAAAACAAATCTTGCCGGTTTGATATCATCTCATTAACATAAGAGCTGCCAGAGTATTTTGTTTTTTCATTTTTAAATGTTGCCAAAGGTTTTTCACCCGAGCTGCTGCAGTAAAGATGCACATCTGATTGTCTGAGATGCAGAGTAAACAGGTGCCTTCTTTGTTTTTGTGGCTTTTGTTTGTTTCGGCCGTTGTTCTGGGCTCTCCCATGGCAACACATGCTGAGTCACTCCATAAAAACGGTTCCGATTGAGATGAAAACATTTCAAAAGGAAAACAATGGAGCAAAAACCAATATTTTCTTTTTTTTAGTCGCTGAAGACATCAATGTAAACATGTTTTTTTCACATTTAAATAAAGTAAATTCAACTACTTTTATATGCAACTGTTGTGTTTTCATCTTCTTTTTTTATTGTTAAACTAATCTATTTCTCTTAATGTGATTGTTTAGATTTTTGGAAGTGGGGTTCTGTGGAAAGCTTATAAACAATTAATATCTTACCTGTTGCAGATAGCTCTTTAGTTTGGAGAAATAGTTTAATTCTGACCAGATTCATGAGCTAATGGCTAGTCTGAGCTGGGCCATGACCAAAAGTGGATTTATCCCATCTTAAAACAACTCTAATTTCTACAGTGTTGTATAAAATGTTTTAGAAACCTTTTCATTGCAGCCATTTCATATTACAGCCTTTTGAATCAAACTCTTTGGTTATCTGCAGAAGCAGCTAGCTGTAGCACTTCCAGTGCAGTCTGGGGGCACAGAATAAACTTGTAATGTGAAACTTGATTTTCCTGTATTTATGGTAATTTATTTTAGGCAGAGCAGCTTTTGGAATTAATTCTTAATTAATTAATTCTTTATGGCAGTGGTGTCCAATCCTGGTCTGGGAGGGCCTCTGTCCTGCAGGTTTTAGATGTTTCTCTGCTGTGACACACCTGATTTGAATGACTGAGTGATTAACAGGCTTCTGCAGAACCTGAAGAGATGCTGAAGAGCAGAGAAACATCTAAAACCTGCAGGATAGTGGCCCTCCAGGACCAGGATTGGACACCACTGCTTTATGGTAATTCCCATGTCTGACCCGCAGCTTCTGTACACTTTATCTTGTCAATCTAGTCAGAATTAAACTCCATTCCTCCAACCTGAGGTCCTTCAGAGAGCTATCTACAGCAGGTCAGATGTTAATTGTTCATAATGTTTCCTCAAAACCCAACTTTAATAGATCTGCAGTATCTCTTTAACTCAGATGATCCTTCATGCTCTACAGAAAGTCACCAACACCTTCTTCTGCATCAGATACATGCTTACCGCAGCAGCTTCCTCTACTCCAACACATTCATTCACGATACGAATCTAAAGAGACAGTTTGTTGTGTTCTGTGAGACAGGAAAACAAATTAACACCATAAGGTGACCCAGCAGTAAAGTCTCGTTTGTGTTGCCACACCACTGAGTCAAAACTAAGGCCACAAGTGGAGAATTATCAGAGTAGTTATTAGTAGTTATTAGTTTATTGTTATTTTTGCTTTCTAATCTGAGTGCACAGCTGCTTGCAGGCATTAATCAGTATTAAACATGATCAAACACACCATAATAAACCAGAGCTTTGAGTATGACTGTCACATTTACATACTTTCAGTGTTGATTGTTTGTCAAATACTGTAAATACGTTTGATAATGTTTCATCTTGTTTTAATGCTTCTTTTTTAGTTTTATAATGTAAGCCTACTAATAAGTTCATAATTTGCTTCATCTTTGGAAAATAAAGACTTTTATATGAAAATAATTAAGACGGTAATATAAAAAGAAGTACACTAGTAGATAACAGAAATTAAAGAGATTACATTACTTGAAGTTTGTAAATGCTGGAATAACAATGTATAACTTTGCGGTGGGTGATACTCGCTTTTTAATTCTATTCATTGTTTTATTTTGCATTTTGATATTTTACAAAAACCAAACTTTATAAATTCTATTAGACTTAACAGCTGAATATTAGGATGATTTAATCTGACAGTGATGTCATGTTTGGGGCTTAATTACTTTGCAGTCATCAGACATTACTGACTCTGAATGACTTTTATTTACTTTATTCCAACATATCTTTGGCAGCAAAGCCCCCCATTCAGGCAAATTAATTCTGCCAAGCCAAGTGTAAAATTTGTCTGAAGAAGATTATTATAATTTTTTTTTTTTTATCCTGCTGTCGACATGGAGCTCATGTGAGAACTTCAACTTTAAAGTGAAAGATTTAATTTCAGCCAATGCTAAATAACCCTTACAAATATTTAAAACGAAAGCTGATTTTGAGATTGTGTGTATTTAGAGAGCTCTTTTCTTTCTGCTTTCACAGAATAAACAAGAAAAATGTGAACAATGTGGTCCAAAAAGTATTCATCAACATGTCATATGCAATGTGACAGCTGAACTATGGCCTCTGGCTGCATCTGCATCCTCATTATGAGAGAAA
Source organism: Kryptolebias marmoratus (assembly GCF_001649575.2). NCBI lineage: Eukaryota > Metazoa > Chordata > Actinopteri > Cyprinodontiformes > Rivulidae > Kryptolebias > Kryptolebias marmoratus. The sequence goes on from NC_051434.1 coordinate 10,691,256, forward strand.
AGATTCAGTGTTTTTCTTTTTTACTGTTCTCGGCCGCGGCAGTTCCAGTATCTAAAATAATCAAGCTGTTTTAGTGTTGAGGCTGTTTTTACGGGGTGTGTAAAGTAAAGCTTTAAAAAAGGAGCAAAAAGCAACAAGACAGCACTTAAAAATTGATTTGCATTCTGTCTTTCCTCCTCGAACTTTTACAAATTTCTCTGAACAAACAAATTAAAACCACTCATTAGGCTGCCTGAGGAATTATCCGTGTGAGGCTCTTGAAAGCACAAAAAAGATCCACTACACAGCAAAGCTAATTTTCTTATTAATCATGAATGACTAGGTCTTTAAAAAAAAAAAAAAAAAAGAAGCTACAACAAAACCTGTGATTTTTCAGCTGTTTTTTTCTGCTCACATGAGCCTAGTTCTTGGTAATTATGAACTCAGTGATGGATATCTCAGTGCATAAAGAAAACTTACCAGATATTTTTCAAGACTGTTGTCTGACGGAGACACTTTCTGCCTTGTTGGAGCGGAGCGTGGGGTGCAAACAGGCCGTGATGCTGTGTTCTCCTGAGTCCTTCCTGAAACACAACATATAGGTCAGATAATTCTGACGGCTGATGGAGGGAAGCAGATGGCTGATTGTTGAGTGACAGTTTGAGTTTGACGGGCTGCTGCAGACAGCTGAGGGCATCCAACAAGTGATAAATGCCATCTGTTTGGAAATGGATGGGTGGATGGATGGATGGATGTTTTATACTTCTCCGTTTGGAGAAATAGAGTTTAATTCTGACCACACTGATGAGCTAACTTCTTGCCTGGGCACAGCTAACACCAAAGTGGATTCCTGCTGTTTTAATTCCAATCTAAAAAACTTCTCATCAGTGCTGTTTTATAAACCTTTATGCCACCATTAGTTTGGCATCACATTGTTATTCTGGCAAAAAAAAATATTATGATATTCCTGCCAGAAGTGCCATGGGCTGTAACTGCTTCAGCTAGCTGCTGCTGCAGCTGTTAGCGGTCACAAAGAAACATAACTTCTGTGTAAATGACCTTGTAATGCAACGTAAATGTTTTTAAAATTAAATCATCACCCACCACCTTCCCATGCCAGAGTTTAAACTGAAACCATCTAAGGGAAGAAGTTATTGCTATTCTGGTCATATCGTAAAATATACAGTATTCTGCTGAATCTCATGTGATAGTGTGAGATCTGCTGTTGCTCTGAAAATGTGTTGAAGATGACTCTCAGCTACTACCCCATTAGATTTTGGCCCAGTATCTGTAAATTTAACTGTAACCATCCTGAACTGGGCTGACTTCAAAAGTTGCAGATGTCCATCCGATGGTTCGGTTCTGAGACTTTCTTTAAAAGTCATTCAGTGGTTCATATGGTAGATATTTTGCTTAAACGACAAGCGCACAAACACACACAGACACGAGGGACAACACTATCCCACTTTGCCTTTGGCTGCAGGGGATAATAAAACAGAACAGTGGTTTCCAGAGCAAGTTTCCCTTAATTGTTATAAAATCTAAAAAAATACTGATAAAAAGCTTTTTGTGCTTTCATTGTTTCCTCGTTCTTTGGTTTGTTAGCGATAATCAGCGATACTTGCTGTTATTTTAAAGCTGAAATGTTTGGGAACCAATGAAACAGAGTTTGCACGAACCTCTGTTGAATTTTTGAGATTAGAGTTGTTTTAAAATAATATAATCCATTTTTGGTCTTGGCCCTGCTTGGATTAGTCATTAGCTCATCAATTTAATCCTAATTAAACTCAGTTTCTCCAAACTGAGGGCATTCAATATTTTATCTACAGCAGTTCATATTGTTTCCACAGAACCCCTCCTGATGAGGCCTGAACTACGGCTTTAAGGTCAAACTTTAGTGACACTCAGAACAGAGCTTAAGACTGTAGGCAGAGAAAGAGGGTTAGAATTTGAGGGCTGACAGTCAGCTGGGACTTTGATCCTCCCTTTGACTCCATCGGTTTTAGGAGTGAATCAGTTTTATCTCTCTTCACAGGTCAGGGCTTTGCCTCACCTGTCTTTTCAGAGGCCCTTTGTCTGGATGGGGTGTCAGTGTGCTGAGCCGCCTCTGCTAATGACTCCACAGTTTAGATGCCATCACCAGCAGCTCCTTGGCAGAGCTGCTGGACTTCTTTGGTACACAGTCCTGCAAAATTCTCCCAGAAACAACACATTTTACAGGCAGGCATTCATGAAATGTTACCCCTCGTTTTTAAACTCCTCATATCAGTTTTCCAGGATGTGCAGTCATGTCTGGGGAGCACATTAGGCCAAATGAGCATCCACTTACTAATTTCAGCTCATTTACATATATTAGTGGCTCCCAGATGCCAGGAGAATGACAAGTGAGGGTAACATCTGTTTGGGTCACCTCTCCAGCCCTCATAACTCAACTGTGACCTTTAATGTGGCTCTGATCATCATAGCAGATATGCCAGTTATTAAAATGTTTTTTAAAGTTGACACGTAGGTGTTGTTTTAAGTAATCCATTGGTTTTTGGATATGTATCATCGATAATTTCTCCTCAAGACAATGCAATAAACCTTTGACTGATAAAAATAAACATAAAAGTCAAAGCTACATCCATTATCACACATCTCAACTCCTACTCAGTGTTGGAATAAGTCCAGAATCTCTGCAGCGGAGCAGATAATGTCTGATTTCTCACACTTAAACAAATCTATTTCGAATGCACTGAGGATTTTCCATCTTAAAATGTCTTGTTAAATCTATTGATGTATATCGTAGAAAAATAAGACTCACTGATAAGATAGAGATTAGGTTTAACAGAATTCTCCTGTATGCTGCATATTTGTTCACAGTTCAATTTTAGGTCATGCTACCTTCTAAGTGAATTAGCCTTCCAGTTACGATAACACTTGTGGCATTGTTGTGTCTTACTGATAATCTTTGTTCAGCGCTCTGACAATCTAAGGGGAGACAGGTCTGTCTCATCTCTGAGATGTTTTGCTTGACATTTCTTTTGTAATAAATTAGAAACAACAAGCTGAGTCTTCCTGTCTCCCTCATCTTTTTCTTACAATAATTTTATCATTCCTTTTTTTTCAGTAAGAGGTGGTGGACATAAAAATCTACCGAGGCAGAAGCTACATAACTCCCATCACATCTTTTATTCTTAAAGTCTGCTATGTGTATAAAATCACCAGTACAGTATATTATAAGGGGAAGTCATAGGATGGCAAGCAATGTAGCTACATGGTGAGAAAGTCTCCAGTTAAGATCTCAGCTTGGACTTTCTGTGGAGAGTTTACATGTTTTCCCTTTTTCATAGACCCAATCCTGTGAGGGACCGACAACACATCCAGGGGGTACTTCTCTTTGTAAATAATGCAACTAAACAGGATGAAGTAGATATAAAGAACAAACAAACAGATGAATAAATTAATAAAAGTGTTTTGTGAAATTAACTTTCCTACTGTCATACGACTTCTGAAACAACTGAAATGATCAATGTGGACGAGCAGTATTTAGATTTATAAAGATAATGCTTTCAAGACACACCAAACTCAGAGAAACAGTTTATTTTATCTTAATTATCAGTCAACATCTGGTGTTTGTTTTTTTTTAAAAAAAAACCCTCTATGCTCTTCTTTGTTGTGTGAAATTACTAAGTCTACTGCAGTGATTGTGGGAAAAGAAAATACTTTATAAATATTGTTTTGTCTCCTGTTTTTTTTTTTCTAAAAGACATTGTGGAAAATAATATTGCTTTGGCATGGCTGCTACATTTATGAAGATTCTCTTCCTGACAAGCATTTGGTGATAGATTTTGACCAGAAGAGTTTAACAGTGATCACTATTAAACCGTTCTGTCTCTAATCTTTATCAGTCAGAAATGAATACAAGAGAAACCAACAGATATATGCCCTTATTGCAAAATATTAAGCATAATTTCCTTAGGTGTTAATCAAGTGTAATGTGCTTTTCTCAGGTAAATTCACAGAGTTTTTATATTCACACTGTGGGTAAACCTTAGACTAATGAGCTCACACTCATGAGGCCCATTCTCATCACATAGCTGCCTGGTGGGTCGACCAAAGAAGATAAAAATCCAGCGCTACAAGAGGCCTGATTACAATAATAACAGCAGCACAGAAAACAACTGATGAAGCCATTTTGTGTGGCGCGGAGGTCTGAGAAAAACTGCAGCCTGCTTAACACAAGAGCATTTTAGGATCTTGTTATATTAAAAGTGATGTAAAAAGATATTACAGACTACGGCAATTCAAAAACATAAACTGTAGTGATACTTGTAGGGCGAAACAATCACTCCTGTATTGTTCAAATGAAAAAGGAAATGCGTTGCTTTTGATGAAACTGTTGATTCGGGTTCTTGCTGCCATTTTGCCCATGTCGTTTGGTTTTGATGTCAGTTTTATGTGCAGCAGTTTAAGCACTTATTTTCGTAAGAACCACTCTGTAAATAAGCATCATTATTACATTCATTTGTTCTGTGTGTCTGCTTTAAATCGATCATCATATCCAGTGATTTTCACTGCGGGTGGAAACATTCAGGTCACACAGCTCAGCGAGAGCGGGGCCAAGAGGCTGCAGGTTTTAACCCATACTATTAGGGAAATATATCACAGTTTTTGTCTTTGCCAGTTAAACTCTTCAGGATTTGTCTAGAGCTATGGTATTGAGATAACTTACTCATTCTTGTCTTCTTGATTGTGCTACTGCTCCAGATGTGAGGGCGCTTCAGATCATCTTTATTTTATTTTATTTTTTTAATCGCAGCACATTAACCTTGTCCCTCAACAGCCTGCAGATGTGTCAGCCCTGTGAAGGTCCTCGTTTCCTGAGGTCAAAGTGTGACAAAACAGCTGGCTGGCTCTGACTTTACGTCCTTCTGAAAACAACGCTTGCCTCGTGATGATTGCTCTACATTTACCCACAAACACAGACCTGAAAGTGACACGAGAGTTTGATCACGTATGGCAGCAAAAGCAGTAGGTCTGTTTGCCTCAACACATACAACAAAAACACAAACAACACTCATATATTTTTAATGAAATGTCAGATGATTCCAACATGTCATCTGTGCTGACTGGGTTTGTGCATGTTCCTGAGCCTGAAACTGTGCCGGAGCATGAAAACAAAATTTCCCAACCTTGTTATCCAACTCAACAATTTCTTCCTGGAATTCTTTTTTTTTTTTTTACACAACCACACCACTCTATGTTTTTGTTACCATCTTTCTAAACTTTATCCCATTTTGTCAGTAAACAGACAGGATAAGTGGTAAAATGCAGGCAATTACTTCTAAAACCTTTTTTATTTTGTTGTGGAGGTTGTTCTTCCCTCCTCTTGTTTCTGTAAGCAGAAAAAATGTGCAGCAAAACAAAACTTTGGTTGCAAGTAAAACCATTAATCAAGATGTTATATAAAGAGGCAGCCTGTCATGATTTAAGTTTTTGAGTTATTTTACTGATTTCATGTTGTCACTCTTGTGTTCTGTGTGTTATTGTCGCCTTTGTGATGCTGTGTGTTTTTCATGTTTCCTGTGCCAGTATTCCCCTGCCCTCATTTCAGTGGTTCTCCAGTCAGCCTGCCACGCCCATCTACACCTGTCCCTAGTTACTAATCACTCACCTGCGTCCTCTTCCTGATCAGACTCTGCCTATTTAATCTGTTCCTGTGCTTCTGGTACTCGCTGGTTCTTTGTATTTGGTTCTCTCTGCTTCTCGTTGTGTATCGTGGTTGTCTTGTTCGTGTCGCAGTATGGCCCTGCTTCTCGTGTTCCTATGCAAGTTTTTGTTTCAATAATTTCAACAGCTTGATTTTCTTTAATCAAAATTATGAACAGTTTGATCTTTGTTTTTTTTCTCTGCTGGGATGTTTTACAAAGGCAACCATACTGATCACTTAGATTAATTACATTTAAATGAAACCAGAACATATTTTAGTCATCTTGTCAAAATGCTTCAGAGCCCAGAAGAGCAAAACATTAGACTGTTAATCATTTTATGATTTAAAGTTAATGAAGGACTTGCTTAAACTGTTTTGATGCATTAACCCAAGTTTACAGCTCTTTTTATTTAACCTGGATTCAACAGAAAAACATTTTTCTCTGAATAAATAAAATACTCTTCAGCCCTGAAAGCCTCCCAGGGTGTCAGGCCTTCTAATCTTTACAGCGGTGTTTCTTCAGAAACCTCAGAGAGATGAGTATTTTCCCCTTAAAGCTCCTCTAGACGATTGTTTTTGTAACCTGCTGACTGACTTGTCAAAGTAATGACAGATTAAATTAAAGGCAGGTCTTATCTTTTTCTCATAATAAGTTAATTTATTAGCCAAACGTGTAACGATCCAATAACCAAAGCTTGGCAACCAAGTAAAGGTTTAAACATATGAACAGTCAAGTTTAGTATTTGAAATAATTGATGCGTTCCAGTGTGAGCTGATGTTAAATTTTGATCATCTGCTCCAGCAGCTGTTCCAATACAGATGTTTCCATGTTCTGCTTTCCTTTCAGACAACATGATAATGATCTGTCATGTAACCTCACCGAGTTTCTGCACAACTCTGCCAGATTTCTCCTTTTTTTTTATTTGCGGTTCCTTTTGTATACAAATTTTCTCACTTTTTTTTTTTTTACTCAACATGCATAGAGCTTGTGCAAAAGAAAAAACAAAAATACGTCAGGTTGGGCTGAACCACTCAGAGAGGTTCTGCTCTTGACTGAAAAAAACAAGTAGAAATCATTCAGCGATGCTGTGAAAGAAGCATCTAGTTTTATTTATTTAGTAAGTTTTGCAGGTGCTGGACTTTTAAGGAGGAGCTTAAAGGCCCATGAACAGCTCAGAGCGAAGGGACCGTCTGAGCTGTGGCTCATTTGTGGGATGTGGAAACTCGGAGGTGGGCCGCTCTGGGTAGACAACATTTCAACAGGCGCTCCTCATCCTTCCGATTTGGTTCAGCGGAGACTGATTTCCTGGGGAGAAGCAGAGAATTGTTGAGAAGCAAAAACGAGGAAATGAGGGCAGTCAAAAAAAAAAAAAGTCTTCAAATGCACAGAGAAACCAAAAAAGACTGTCACTACAGAAACCTTCCATCTCCAAAAATGCAACTTTTCAGGAAATGAAACAAAATTCTTTCTTCTCAGTTAAGTAAATGATGTGGTCAAAGGTTCACAAGCTCTTTTTGACACTTGTTGCTAGTTAGGCATCCATAAAACTACACACAGATGTGAAGGGGGTCTAATAGAGTTGACTTATGCAAAAATATGAAAATAATGAAAATTACTGGGATATGAAATGTAAAATCTTGGGGAGAAACTGACTTGTGGAAAACAGAATGTCAAAGAATCTCTTTAAAGGATGAGATCGGACTGCCGTTGCCGGGACGACCGATCAACATCCTGCATCCATGCGTTCAGTCCCAGTGACCATGGGAACAGGGGTGGTTAGCAGGAAACAAGTGACTTTTTTAACACCTTCACAGCAGTTTCCATTTTATATTTGTCACTGCTGTAAGTGTGAAGGAAGCTGGTTTGTGAGGCAGTTCTTCTCTCTGTTAAAGGAACACTGAGAATAGTTCAGTGTTTTACCATAACTGCATGATTTTGGTACTTTTTTTATTGCATCTCATTATGACTCATCTCACAAGTTTTTTGCAGTCAGATCCTGTTTCTACCCTTCTATTAGCAAGTTATTTTGCAAAAGTCATCTTAACCTTGTGAGAGTCAATGAAAACTCTCTTAAAAGAGGGTAAAATGTATTATTTACAGCTATTTCTGGTTGTAGTGGCCCTAACCTTTGAGCTTTACAGCAGAAAGCAGTTCTCGCCTGGGAAGTTGGGCAGCACTTGAATAATAGCTCTTTAAGCTTCCTGACGTGCTGAGATGCTCTCCAGCACAAATGTAATTAGGGCCTGACAGCAGGCGCAGGCCTCACAAAGGCCTGATAATCAGAGGCTGCTGATCAGAGAGGGGCTCGTCACCAAAAGAGGCAGTGACGCTGAAAAGTAATTAAAGTCGAGCCACGCAACCTGAACTCACAGCTTGCTCCGACTACACCCCTTTTCGACTTCTTATTGTTCTGTTATTCGCTCTCTGCCCTCGATTCTGTTTCACTTTCTGTGAAATCATCTATAACAGGCCACCGCTGAAATGCAAATGGCGGGCGATAATGTTTTGGTCTGCGTCTGTGGCTAAATGTGTTATGAACCACTGGTCAACTTTTAATAAAACTTTCAGAAAGTAGTCACTGGATGTACATCTACAGAGTCAGTTCAGCTCAAGATGGCTGCCACAGCTAATCAACATTAGCCAACACAGAAATAGCTATAACTCAGTCAAATTTACAAATATTTAGATGCTTTTTTTTTTTCGGTAACAGTTGTAACATGACTGAGTCCCAACTGAGATTGTATGTAATGTTTTTTTATGATTTGACCAAAACGGCTTTAACTCTGTCATTTCTCAGCATGAGATGATTTTAGTTTGAAGTTTTTTTGTTTTTTTTTTTGGATTGATGCTTTTGCATTTAAATTTCTCGTCGCACAAACACAAACCAAACCCTTTCAGGGCTGCATATTGCTTGTTTAATCATGCATCTTGGCATGAATAATTGATCAGCTCATCTACATCTTCTTTAATCACTCACTTGTGGCCAACACCTAAAGCATTTAGTGTGTAATTTCTAGGATTTATTCTGCATTTGCAGCGGCATGTTTGCTCATTTGCGGCTGAGTTTCTCTGCTACGCGAAGCAGTGGAAAAACGACCCGTTTCACAACCTTCTGATTCACCTGTTCAGATTCTGGAGAAAATGGGGAAATGATGTGTGCAGGTATGTGGATTAGTGAATTAAGGGTTGTTTTTCAGTAACCTTATTTGTTTCTGCTAATGTTTTCTGCTTTTTGCCACCAGTGTGTTTGTCACTCGTTCAGCCTGGCAGTCATCAGCTCTCCCCATATTGTGCTTTGTTTCTTGATCAGGTTTGGTTTTCATTTATTAAACATTTTAGGTTATTCCTGCCACCTGGTTGCCTGTACTCTCAAGTCCTCACCACCTATTTGACAGAACATCCCTTTTAAAAATGACCAGACTTTCTCTTTAAACAATGTTGCTGCATTATTCAGGATTTTTAAAGCAATGTGTATAAAGAACTTTTTAGAACTTTATGATAATTGGAAACTTATTTGAAATGTTGCCTTTTCACTGTCCACGGTTTTGGAGACGGTGAAATACTCACATATCCTGAATACAAAACCCTCAATCAAAACCTAACAATATTAAGAGTTCACCTGTGAAACTTGGCTGAGCACAAACTGCTGCACACCCAGCGCTAAGTTTACAGGCACAAGTTTCAGCTCATTATCCAGCTCTCTGCCATGATGTAACCTATGTGCTTCACTCTCACCTCGCTCGCTTTTTCCCAAGAAAAATAAACAGTTTTTAAAAAACATAATAAACCAAATCTCACAGACCCTCACCTCCGCATGCTCATAACCAAGTAAAAGGCAAACACCGTTAGCAGCAAGCCGGTGAACACAGGGGTTCATTTGGCAGCTAAGAAAATGTATTTTTCATGGAAAAAGGAAGAGACAGAAAAAGGGCGCTAAAAGACAGAAACAGAATAGATCTGCATTCTTTGTATTACTCCAACAGAATGAGATTGTTGCTCTAAAATTAATGCTGATTATGATGCAATACCTCTAAAGGCACACAACAGTTTCTACAGGGTTAAATTCTTTTGTGTTGTGCATAATTTTTCGTTTTTGGTACTAACAAGATGGCTGCTGTGACCTATTGAACCTTTGTTTCAGATCAACAAGGTGAGAAAATGTAAGTAGATTTACAATAGTTAGTTAAAGTGACTGTGTGCACTTTATCCCTCAAAGACAAAGGTGATTATGCATTCCGTCAGTGCCAGGCTTTTTAGTCGTACTGTCTGTATTTATTGCACAGCACTAAACTATTTTCTGTTATCCATACATGCAGCTCTGTCTCATAATATTCAGAGGGCGTACACGTGTACAGATCCCTCTGATCTGAGTCCTTTTTGTTCAACACGAAGGCTCCTGTGTGCTCAAGTTCTAATCTCTGGGCTGGAAAAGCAACAGTAATGGGCTTTCTTACAGAATAAGAAGCACTACAAAGCCCAGTGGTATGAAAGGCCACCTTATACTCACCTAAATGTGAGACAGGACCAATCCTTTTACACTGCGCTCTTTGTTTCACTTTGTTCTAATCTCTTTGGTCTGTGTTGTTATTATTATTCTTTTTACTGCCATCGGTTAATCAGGTTGCTAATTTTCCAGTTTTAAGAGGGTTTTGGAAAAAATCAGCTTATTTACAACAGACACCCTAACTCATACCATCGATTATCCCGTGTTGCTTAATTTCTATTCTCCTCACATGCGCTGGGTGCGCAGCAGAGAGATTTTGTGTGATTTTATTCAAACTCTCGTGTGCGCAGAGGGAAAGTTGAAAGTCAGGCGTTGGGCTGGTTGACGCTGTGCTATTTGAACGAGGCAGCGCTGAAAGCTCAGGATGGCATGTGGCTCTTGAAGCATGAGTGACATGCATGAGAGGGTCTTTTTGAGAGCGAACACTCTGGAGGATAACAAGAGCGCTGCTTCACTTCGACATCTACAGAAAGAAATGAAATCCCACAGTGTCTGAGGAGAGAAGAGGACTCCAGCTTTGTGTTTGTCACTGTGCCAGGGTTTGACTTATTCTGTTCCTCCACTGTTTAGACAGAGCCCAGGGAGAGTTGCTGAGGTTATTTGTTTTGGAAGTGTATATCATGTTTGCATGGTTACTCCTAAATTGTGTGGATGCTGAGACAGCATGCACACAATTGTTTTCTTGGCTTTTATTTCTTTCATGTGCTTTTTTGCAATCAAACCACTTCTGTATTCTTGGTGTTATTGTAGCCATTCAAATAACAAAACGTTCAGCTCGAGTAGCGTGCTGTGACTTTTGGATTTTGTATATTTGATACTTTTTAAAATTTTTAACCTTATTTACAAAAATTGTCCCCACAGAAATGACACTGAGATCTCTTCAACTCCTTCAAACTATTGTTTTCTATGAACTCTCCTTCATCATACTTGTTTTGTTTTTGTATGCTACTTTTAGCTACTATTTTACTGATTTTAGCTTTTAGCTGTGGTTTTGCTCAATTTTAGTGATTTACTTTACTGTTGCACTAGTTTTAGCTTTTAGTTATTGTTTTGCTGGTTCAAGCTTTTTGCTACCATTTTGCTTATTTTAGGTCTTAGCTAGTGTCTAGAGATTTTTAGCTTTTAGCTAATAATGCTTGTTTTTAGCTTTTTAGCTTGTGTTCTGACTGTTTCACATTTCTTTCTGCTCATTTTAACTTCTGTTCTACTTTGTTTAATTTTAACAACTCAGTTTGAGCTTCTTCTTCTTCTTCTTCAAAAAAATTAACGCTGCATTTTCACAGGAAGTGCAACATTTTTCTTCTAGTTTTTTTGCATTTTTGCTTCTTCTACAGTTTGATAGTCTTGCCTTCCACCCCTGGTGCATGCTGGGATGTGTTCGAGTCATCCGCATTGAGCAGAAACAATCAGAAGTGATACAGTCATGTGAGCACTAATAATGCAGATTAGTCCAAACTGTTTGTCAAGACGGTCTCATGAATTACACAAAGCTCTCAGGAAACACTCCGGTACACCTCATTGTGTCCATTAGTAGCAGCCATGAGTCACTGTTGTCAGTGCTAACACAGAGCTGGTGGTGCAATAAAACATTTCTGGGAAACTATGGCAAAACAGGAAAACAGGACTGAAATGACACTGGGGCTTTTTTTTACCCCTTCTTTTCTGTTAGACATTTTAAAGACTGATCAATGTAATCATGTATTTATGTTGTTTAAAGAACATGTTGAGCATTTCCACTTTGTCCTATTTTTAACAGCAGAAGAAGCATTTATCGCCATCATTCAGTAAAGATGTTCTATATTATATCAAGTCAATGAAAGTGATACTTCAGATCTTTTGAAGCGGGTTTCTGTAGATAGCTCTTTATGTGACAACGTAAGAGGCATTACATTTACAGCAATGCTCGTCAGACTGTAAGTGAAAATTTTGACATATTTTCAGAAATAAAAGAAAATGAACTATTTAATTTAATGAAATGTTCTGCATTAGGAGACAAAATGAAGCAGAACCTGCATGATACAAACAAAAAATGCAACCTAATCAAGTGGCATTCTCAGTGACAGCATGCAAACTCTCTCGTGGTGCTTTTCCACTCGTCTGCCGGTACTGTCTGTCACTTTCCCATCGTTATGTGCCCATAGTCTCTGAAATTCACAGGAGTCTTTCTTACCGTGGCAGATTTCAGCTCTCCAAAGGTCTTCAGAAGGATCTGGGTCAGGACTCATAGCTGGTCTCCCTTAGGCCCAAGGCTATTTTTGAAACATCCACCTGAAAAATCCCCCTGAAACTGAGCCAGTAAAGCTCCTGATCGGTTTGACCAAACTGAACAACCTTGGGCTCTAAAAGCATTAAAGATAACGCAATAATACTGCTGGTCTATAACCATGGGCCAGTTTAACTTTTAAAAACTACAGAAAAATGTAACATTTGGTCTGCAAATGTGTTGTATCTGATTTGAAGCACAATAAAAACACATTTATATTAGTAACGATAGTACACAGGCTGTTTATTGTTTACAAACAGAATTACTGGAGGCTGTTATTTTTTTCTATTTAATTCATTTTTATGTGTTGCTGGTTGTTTCTAAGACTTTTGGCCCAAACTTCTTATTTCTGCAATTTTGGTTGAAGTTGTCCTTAAAATCTTCTGTGCAGATGTTCTTCAGATACTGACTCTCGTTGTAAAAAACTGTGTGCAATCATAGAATATTTTAGGCTCTACAGAGAATCGTCTAACAATGTAAGCCAGAGCCAGAATAAAACATTCTGCAGGAGTGTGAGAGCCAGCAGGAATATTAAGGTTTGATGCTTTTTGACGCCAAAAAAATGTAGTCTTAAATTCATTTCTATTTATTACATCTTTGCATTGTTTTGCACAGACTTATGTACTCTAAGCCTGCTGAGAAAAACAACACATAACCAACAAAAATAAAGCAGAAGTTACATGAAAACATCGCCCTCTACTGGACTTTTGTTCACATTTTTATGTGTTTTACCTGTATTTAATATTTGTTTACATAGAAAACGGGACCAATTACATCAGGGGTCTGAAATGTTCATCTAAAAGCATAATCATATATGCATTCCCTAAATAAAACCTCTATTTTATAATACTAAAATGACAACAAAAGGCAATATTAGAGATTTATTATGTTTCTAACATAAATATTTAGGATTAATCAAAACCAAATCAATGCATGAGACAAAAATTGACTTACCAGCAGTTTTGATGCACAGATTAATTTTTGTCTAAACTAATACAATACAATAAACAAAAAAACCTCCCATTTCACTTTTTTTTTTCTTTCTTCCTATGTGCTTTCAAGGCTGTTGACCCAGACGACATCCGAGACAGGAATTTATCTCAAGATTGTTCAGACTGATCAAGAAAACCATGACTATACCCTTTTATGTTTTGTTGGAGAGCAAGTTTGAATAGGGCTGCAAGGAACGCGAGTGTCATTAGTGCTGTAAATTAGCTGATTAGTTGTGCAATTAAAGCTACAGCCTGTAGAGTTTCAGACCACAAGGAGAGAAGTGGTTATATTAGATGGATTGCTTTTTTATTTCTGGCTGAGGAATGCAAACAAACTCCTGAAAATGGTTTTGTATTCCTGATAGCAAAATGTTCTTGCCTCTGTCTTAATGATTTTCAGCCAAGGGTTTATTTTTTTGTGTTTAACAAGTTTTTTTTCCCCATTACTGCAGATTCATAAACACAACTGATGTTTATTAATATATAAATTAATTAAACCCTTCTTACACAACTGCCCTTCAAAAGATCTGAATTACCACGTTAATTGCTTTAGATTAAAAGATTGGCATCTTATTTTACATTTCTGTCTTTATTAAACATTCATGAAACTGTTTTTAAACATATTTTCGTGAACATTTTTGCTGATCTGTTGCTTAGTGACCTAATGGGTTATAAAACGTTACACCAAGTGTTTTCCTGTCTGATTCTTGTCACATTTAATCAACAATCAGTTTATTTTGTTGGAAAACAGAGCTGTCTTCAGTATGCGTGTGTTCAGACACAAAGATGTCTTTTTCAGTGTTTCCACTAGATGGTGAAAACATATTGCTCTTATTACAGGCATCCGGTCCCCCCTTCTCTGAAGTGTGCTCAGCACAGCATTCCTCCTGGGATTTGTGTTATGAAATGACTCGGGTCAAGGGGTCGTTTTGAACAGAGTGGGATGATTGCATCAGCGGAGGGATCGCCTGAGCCAATGAGTTCCAGGAAAAGACACAATGCTTAGTCTGATATTGGAGACTGGAGCAGGTGCTTTTCTGTCACATCTGCTTCTTCATTTCACTTCCTTATGCGGATTATATATATTTATACGAGGCCCTTTAATCTTATTTTCACTTTACTCTGCAAAGGAAATAAGAACATGTAATTTGAGATTTTCCCACAATAGCTTTACTCTAGATTTCTGTGAGTCAACACGACCTTTTGAGATTCCCCTGAATATTTGTTGGACAATGTGTTGTGAAAGTTTGATTTCACACACTGGCATCATGGGGAACCGGGGATAAGTGTGACCTGAAACCAACAGTGCCAACATGTCATGTGAAGTCTGTTGTTCAAAAGATTATGTTGTTGGGAAACTTTAATGATCCCAGACCGAAAGGAAGGATAAAGTTTACGCTGGTGGCTGAGAGAGAGAGGAAGAGCTCACAGAGTATGTACCTGAGGAGATTTCATAACACCTGACCTCATTTTAGCATTCTCCACAAAAAAAGAAAACTTTTAATAAAGTTCAGATTGTTTAAAGTGAGTTTCTGAGGAAGGATTCTGAACAAGTAACATCTTACCTGTAGGAAGTTCCTTCAACTACTTTAATTAAGACAAATTGAGTTTAATTCTGACCAGTTTAATGAGCTTAGGGCTAGTCCGAGTAAAACTAAAACCAAAGTGGATTGCAGTAATTTGTTTATAGAGTTTTATGGTTAATTGTGAGATTAAATAACAGCTGTGGCAGTTAGCTGAAGGACTTTTGATGCAGCCTGGAGCACTTCTGGCAGGAATATCATAATATTTCTGCCAGAAAAATCACATAACACAAAACTGAGGTTGTTCAAGAAGCTAGCTACAACAGGTAAGATGATATTTGTTTAAATTAGAATGCTTCTTCAAGAGATCTCAACTATCCCTTTAAGAATAATTTGATTATTGAGACCTGTTTCCTTTACTTTTAATCTACAACTCTGGCCTTTTCTTAAGGGAGTCCTGACTCCGATCCTTTGAGGAGGAGCTCTGATGTGTTGGGCAACACTGCACTTGGTTTGGCAGCTTCCCAGCAGCCGAGGAACTCCAGTTACCTTGTTGATACCTAATCTGACTCTTTGCTCATACACACAGTCATGCACGCAGACATGCAAGCAGGTATGCACAAGAACGCACACACACGCAACGCTTGCGCAAGCCCCGGCCAGCCGTGCCTCGGGTAGTCATAACACGCAGAGGGTGGAGACATGCCAAGCTCTCATAGGTCACACAAATGATTCACAAGTAAAAGTGGACTGCATAGCAAAAAAGAAAATGTGTTTGAGTTGAAATTATGCTGTTGTTGTTCAGGATTTGATGGGCTGACGTCAAGCTCCACTGGTTATTATTGAAGTTTTTGCTCCCCCTGGTGTATTCCAGGAAAAGACATTGACCCACTATTGACATTTGTGTGTTTGAGGACTTAAATATTACATTACGCAAAGGTCAGAGAAGAGCAAACGGTCAGAGGAAGAGATGGAGAGAGACGGGGAAGGTATATAAATATATATATATTTATTTCTCTTGCAAACTCGCTGAGGGAGTTGAGAAAATGTGCTGCAGAGAAGAAGAGATTTCTTTCAGGAAAACCTTCGAGGCACACAGTCAAGCAGCGCAGGTGTGGAGAAGTAAAAACAAGCCGTGTGAATATGAAAAACTGTGATCTTTATTTGACAAGTCCACATATATTTCAAATATACATATATACATGTTATTTACAGTGAATATAACTCTTAAGTGTAACCTTTAGGGACTAATAAGAGCCTCCAGGTCGTGTCACAAATGCATGATTCACAGTGCAATATGAAGATTGCGAACCCGTGTCAGTTTACTTTACACGTCACATGAAAGTGTGACTCACGTTATGAAGCAGGATCATAAATCTCTTAAGTTACTTTTTCTGAGAGGAACGGCGCAAGTTATTACAAGCCTTTCCCAATCTTTTTTTTTTTCGACAAGAGACAATATAATTAAATAACAGAAAAAAAAAGCTCCTAAGTGACCCAGAATTAAAAATGCACAGCACTCTTCAGACATGCCAGATTTAGTACCATGGTCAAGAACATCAGAATGAAAAATGCCACCAACTAAGAGGACTAGTCTCTAGAGATCTAAAGCTTTTAAAAGAAGGGGGGGGGGGGGAAGAAGAAAGGAGAAAAAAATGAAGGAAGTGAAATGGTCTGTGTAGATTCTTCCAGCCAAGGTCAGAACGAATCTCTGCAGACACGCTTAAGTACTGAGTCATAAGCAGAAAAACCGACATCAACCACCGCCTGACTGCGACCGACTCATTCAGTTTATGAAACACGGCGATATGGGCACAACACTCCGCACAGCTCAGCTTCGAATATACCACCCCGACAGATAGGAACAAAACAGATTCAACAGTTTCTTTCCATCCTTGACTGAATATTTGACACATTTCCTCAAAAGATTTTATTCAATCAGAGGAAAGAACCTTCTTTTTTTAATGCAGAAGTTTTAATTTTTCTTTTTTCCCTTCAGGCGTAAATATTATCCAGTGATCAGTTCCTGCTGAGGCATGTGACCGAGTCTTTTAAACCAGCAATGAAAACCATTAGTGTTAGATTTAGCTGTGGCTAATTGAACACTCAAGTGTCCAAAGTAAGATTAGATATTTTCTAATTGGGTACAGTTTTCATGACTTTATTTTTTTTTCAGCTCTGAGCATCTTTCATAATCAACACAAAGGCAGGTTTTATCAGCTGCAGATGGGAAAAAAGAACTCTTTTTGGTCTCATTTCCAAGGACTTGCTTCGTCCTGGTGTCACTATGTGTTGTGTGTGACAAGTTTTTCACATTTGTTTTTTTTTCTCTGCAACATTCTGCCTTTTTCCAACCTTCTGTGCTTGGTGTGAGATTTGTAAATGATGTCCGTTTGCGGAGACGTTGCCAGATTGGCAGCGAGACACCTCCGTAGTGTCACGCTGAGCTGTGACACACGAGTCCTCTGCTAACCATCTTTCCCGCTCTGTGTCACTGTCTGCTCCGAGACATCAGGCTGGAGCTTGGCCCGTCCTCGAGTCGACGGCTGAGTCAGCCTGCTGAAGCCTGCAGCCTGGTCGGAGAGTGAGAGGAGCAACATCCTGGCCTCGCTCGCCCGCCTCACTTTCAAGGTTCAAGCTAATGCCTTCACGGGTTTGGGTCGAGGGTAAGCACTAATAAGTGTTCTCCAGGTTTTGCACACTCAGAGAAGCCTGGAGAGATTATTCTTTCAACATAATCTGTGAAATTATGAGTCACTGTGATTTTTTTTTTCCTTTTTTTTTTTTTAGCACCAAATATTCTCTAAAACACACACAGAAACACAACGAGTGATCATTGTGAGCAATGCCCTCAGCAGGTAACATATATATATATATATATATGACATCAGAGTACAGTACAGGAAGATTTTTTTTTTGTAGAAATCTTGAGGGTATATGTACACACAAAGCAGTACACAAATGGGTTTTCTAAAAAGTGCCAATGTATAAAAATGACAACAAAGTCCCTTGTAGCAAGTTTTGTTTTGGTCCTTCGATCGGGCTTTGAGATAAGTCTGTCAGCAGAACAGATCCTCCTCCTCTTGCACATCAAACGATGGCACCATCTGTTCTGTTGAACTCACTTCCTGTTCACCCAGTGTTGCTTCTTGGGATGATGGCGGCTGGTGGAACCACGGGTGAGCAAGCAGCTCGGCTGCTGTGAGTCTCTCCGACGGCTCTTTCCTCAGCAGGCTCTGGAGCAGACACTTGGCCTTGGGCGACAAGCCTTCGGGCAAACAGCACTGACCTCTGCGGATCTTTGAAAACAGCGTGGCCGGGTCCGGGTCGTGGAAGGGGTAGCGACCGACCAGCATGGTGTACAGCATGACCCCCAGGCTCCACATGTCGGCCATCTTGCCGGAGTAAGGCGTGGGGCCGCTGAGGATTTCGGGGCTGACGTAGGCGGGGCAGCCGTGGGTGTCTGACATCAAGTCATTGTTGGGGTCCTCTAGGATGCGACAGTCCTCGAGGCTTTCTAGTCTCACCTGAGTCCTGTGAAGACAAAAAAATGAAATAATGTCAGGATAACGACTTTTAAAAGCACACAATCTGTTCTGTTTTATCCCCTGACTACATCTAGGACAGAGAGCTTTAGTTGCACACAGGGGATCCCTACTTTAGCCCTAATCTGTGCAGCGACAGATGGACACACAGTCACACTCGTAGTGCAGATAAACACAACACACACATTCACACACCAGTGAACTCACTCTGACCTGAGAACAGCTGAGTGTTTTAAAAAACTGATCTACCTAACCAAATTTTCTGTGACTTCCTGGCACTGACATGACCACATGAACTCGCATATAAATATACAACTCAAGCCCTCCCCTTCTCCTTCCTTAGTCACACACACTACTCTATATTTAGCCATGTTAATGACGAGACACACACTTAGTCCTGCAGCAGGGTGCCGCAGAGATTGTGAGAACATGTTTGCAGAGATATTATTTACCACTGAAACAAGCTCACAAAATGATTAATTTGCACAAGAATATGAACTTTTTGCCAGTCCCAAAAGCAAAACTACCAAAAATAAACATTACAGCAACCGCTTTGCAATGCTAGCTCACTATAAATTGATTTGTAATTCATCTCAAACTCTGGGGATGACTCTGTGAGGCACTTCAACGCTCAGACAGAGAGACTGTAGAGAGAAATGGAGAGACTGAAAGGCGTGACAGCTAGAAGGACAAAGGCAGAGAGCGGCTGATATTCAAACGCCAAGATAGCGGAGAAGATAAGTCGGCAGCGGAGGAGAGATGGAGGCAGAAAGGGAGAGAGAACAGAGAGAGAGAGTCTGAGGGGTGGAGAGAGTGAGTCATCCTTCTGTTGAGAGAACATATCTCCTCTCCTCCTCTCCTCTCTGGCTCTGTCTCGAGCCGAGGCTATCTGCACCTGGGTCCCACACTGGCGGCGCCAGCCATGCCATAATTAC
Organism: Kryptolebias marmoratus; assembly: GCF_001649575.2. Taxonomy (NCBI): domain Eukaryota; kingdom Metazoa; phylum Chordata; class Actinopteri; order Cyprinodontiformes; family Rivulidae; genus Kryptolebias; species Kryptolebias marmoratus. The sequence goes on from NC_051434.1 coordinate 10,710,690, forward strand.
CCCTCAAATGGCTGTTGCCACATCAGTGACGCACGGGAAGGCCAGCCCAGCAGTGAAGCTCTGCATGCTTCCCAGTGCTATTCACCTTCCTCGAAACTGGCTCCTCCATCTGCTCTGTGGCTGTTGTGTGTGCGTGTGTGTTTGTGAATGAAGACAGCATTTCGCCAATTTGTTGTTGACTTTCCGTGTCTCTGGCTCGAAAGCAGCATTGTTAGCTGGGACATTGCATCACGGTTTGTGTCTTGGGGTTTCAAAGAGGTCTGATTGTGAATTTAAAGGAATGCATGACACAATAAATTAGGTCATACGACTTTGTAACACACTTATGTCAACATCTGCCAGGGACTGAATGAAAGCGGAGGTGTTTGCGACAAAGTTGTCAAATTTCCATGACAGTACACAATCATTTGAAGTCATCAGGAAAGCCTGCAGATTTGTCTGAGCATGAATGGATTACAGCTTCCTTATTCTGGAAGTGGAGATAGCACGACATGCATGTACGGACACATAAATAAGGACAATGAGCTGTGCAGCCCTCCCTCCTCTTCATCCCTGCACATATACACTGTGACTCATCACTCTGCAGCAGTATAGCTATCAGGGGGACACAACCGACGTCAACTTTTCTCAGTGGCTGTCTGCTCTCGTACGTCCACTGCAACCTTGCAGACCCAGAGGTTGTGGCAGGAGAATGTAACGGGTGAAAAGTCTCCAGGGGGAAAAAAAGGGGGCCTTCAGAGAGCTGAGTGACGCAAAAGCAAAGAAGCGACAAACGGTTTTGAAAGAGGGGATTTTTTCGTGTATCTTCCTAAAGAGAATGTAGCACTTGGAGATTAAAGCATATGTGTGTGTGTAGGAGCCAGTCTAAAGCCCTGAGCTTCTCCTCCTCTGAGGGAAGTGTGTATGAATGAAGCCTGGCTGGAAACATGAGTTGCTCTGCAGTACAGCGATGATGTAATTTATTAATAAATAATGAGTAATAAATGTTTTCTGAGATATCGGGCACAGAAGGGTATGATCGTCTCATTCAGCAGCCTCGTCTAGCGGCTCTGCCAAACTACCACCCACCCACACACACACACACGCGTGCAAAACAAACACAAAGCGTGCACACAAAGAGACAGGGTGAGAGAGGGAGACAGACAGAGAGGGCGAAAATCTGGGAAGCTGAGCAGTCTGCCTCCACAAGTACAGAACCTCCTACTCTATCTGTTCCCACATCCATATCTGCACACATGGCCCGTATGTATCAGCTGCTGTGTGTGTGTGTGTGTTCACTGGCATGTGCCACTACTCTGCAACTATTCAGGGGTCATAGCATCTAAACAAACATCCCATTCTCAGCATTATTTTGAATATTGTTTTAGAAATGTGTGAGCAATATAAGAAACCTTTTAATGTTATAGGACTTATGTCCTTAAAGGAGCACTATAAAGGATTTAGTGCCATCTAGTGGTGAAGCTGCAGATTGCAGCCAACTCCATATCAATGTGTGAGTTTTTAGCATTGTTCACTCCAAAATTATTAGACTAGCTAACACAGACTGTTCTTTTTATGGTCTATTTCAACAGCCAATCAAATCCAGAAGCCTATATAATTTAACAGAGTCAAAGTATCTCACCTTTTCTCATCAGCAAAGACAAACTTGCGCAGTTTGAGGTCCCCCAGCACGATGCCCGCCTGGTGGCAGTGCGCCACGGCCTCAGCCACCTGACAGAAGAGCCTGCGGGCGTGCTCCTCGTCCAGACGGCGGCAGCTCTTCACCAGCGTGTGCATGTCCCCGAAGTCTTTGTCCAGGAAGACGTAGGACTTGCGCTCGCCGATGATGATGTCCCGAATGCCAGCCACGTTCTTGTGAGACGGCAGAACTCCGTAGGCTCTGATTTTCCCCTGGTACACGGCCATATCAAAGACCTGGAGGGAAGATCAGAGAGGAGGAGGAGGAGGAGGAAGGATGCAGGATGGAAATTAGGAACATGGGGAAGGAAGAGGAGTGAGCGTGAGAGGGAGGAGGGGATGGGTCAGAGTTAATGATCATATGAAGGAAACAACTAAGCAAATATGACAGACACTCAGATTCCTGGTTCCTCAACACGCTGCTTTTGTAAGAGCATGACAAATGAGTCAAATCAAGCATGAAGCGATTAAATTTACTAATCAGCAAAGCCAAAAAAGCAAAGCCTTCTTGTTTTTCATGTAACATGAGCTCATGGATGCTGGGATGAGTGAGCCCCTATCTGGATAGATCTTTATCATGGCAGCCATACATGTTTGCATTTTTGTGCCACAGCTTGGTGTATTGCAATGACGTATATGCAAATGAGGCTAGTTGACAGACTGTGTGAGAGCTTGAGGATGGATAGACTGTTTCCACAACACGGAGCCTGATTTATCTTGTTTATTATCAGCAGATTTAAAAAAATCCCATGAAGCAACAGCCTTATTACGCAAAATAAAGTGACACATTTTGAGTGAGATTGGTGGAAAAAAAACAACTAAGTGAGCTAAATTCGGATGACATGTCAGACGGGCTATTGAGCAACGTCTCGAAACATCATTCATTCAGAGAAATTGCACAACGAGCCGATTGCGCATACCTTACACAGCAGCTCCTCGCCAGTATCGGTGTCCATGGCGCTGTGCACGCTGCTCTCCCGGTCCGCGAGGGGCAGCAGGAGGAAGGCTCCGATCCTGGACGGTCCCTGCTGGTGCTGCTGCTGCTGGAGGCGGTGCGGCAGGACGGCGGGGTTGGCCGCGGGGCTGAGCGGGGAGCCGGGCGACGTGCCCAGGAGGAGCCCCCCGTGCGCGTCCCCCGCCGCCGCCGCCGCCTCAGCGCTCAGCCGGGCGCATTTAGCCGGCGGCTGGTCGTCCGAGTCCAGCCGCTTGTGCGCGACTCTCCGGCGGATGCAGGGCGCCGGGCTGCTCCGCTGCAAGTTCATCCCGAAAGGCCGGCTCATCATTAAACCGAAGCAAATAAATAAAAACTAAAAGCAAACAAGCCTTCTTGTAGTTTGCGTCCGTTGGCGGTTAATTGGAGCGACCCCGGCTCATCATTGGAGCTGATAATAATCCAAGCCTTTCTTGAAGAGTGCACTTTTGGTGAGGATAAATCCGAGTCAGACTGAGAGACAGAGAGAGGGAGAGGGAAAAAAAAGAGAAAGGAAAGAAAGACAGGATGAAAAGAGAAGGAGAGAGACTGCCTCACACTCACAGAGAGGTGGAGAGTGAGTGTGTGAGCTCCGGTGATGTTGAGCTCAAACACTCCGCCCGACCAGTCCAGCCTCCTGGTGACACAAGCATTAAGCAATCCTCTAACGGCGACTCCGGCTCGGCTCGGCTCGGCTCGGCTCGGTTCGGCTCGGCTCGGCTCGGCTCGGCTCGGCTCGGCTCGTATGACACCCTCCACAGAAATAACTTGAGCAAAGAAATCATAGTTTGTTTTTTGTTTTATTTTTATCAGGGTGTCCGCAGATCTCCGCATTCCGAGATTTTACTGATACACAAGAACAAGAATCGCGTTTTCGCGTCTACATCGTGCGCGTGTTTTAGGCAATAATTAACAATCTTTAAACTGGTTGTCTGACTCAGATGTTTCATAATGTTCTTTTCTACAGAGACCTGGGAGCACAGAATCGTTTCGCTTTGGAAAAAAAAAAAAAAGCTAGGGGCGACTTTTCCGTCTTGCGAGATAAAGCAAAAGGTAAACGACACTTGCGACTCTGGCAATATTTCCCAAAGTTTCACAAAATCAACATTCAAAGAAAACTGATATAAATCCTTAAAAACAAACTAAAATAAAGGCCTCGCTTTCCTGGGAGACATTCCTATCGCCCACCACCTAAGGTCGATGAGCTGTGGCGGCCATCTTTAATTGCGCTGACTCCAAAACCTAATCAGTTGTAGATATACACCCAATAATTACTTTCCGAAAGTTTCATGAAAATACATTTAGTGGTTCACGAGATATTTTGCTAACAGACAGACTGAAGTTGATGCCAGTTAATGCCAAAGTTTTAAGCAAAACCATCGCACACTGTGTAGTGCCTGGAGTGTGTGTTTACAGTGATGTTGAGCTACTATCACACCAAACTTTAGCACAATGTTTGTAAAACTAGTTGAGTTATAGCTGTTTCTATATAGCCAAAGTTCAGTTGGCTGTGGCAGCCATTTAGTATTGGATTGACTCCAAAAGTTAAGCAGTTGTAGATATACATCCATTAACTACTTTCTGAGAATTACATTGAAATCCATCCAGTGGTTCATGAGATATTTTGCTAACAGACAGACACAGTTGACTTTAATAGTTATTTGCAAAGCTTTAAAAACAGATGTTGCACAATCTGTTAGAGCTCAGAGTATGTGTTTGGATTGACTCTCAGCTACCACCACACCAATTTTTATTTCAAGATCTGTAAAACTGACTGACTTATAACCGTTTTAGTGTTTAATTAAGTCCTTTAGCTGTGGCAACTATCTCCTAAAGCTGTAGATGTACATCCAATAATTACTTCCCAATTTGTTTTTTAATTAAAATTTGTTCTTGAGATATTTTGATAACTCTACAGACAAACGAACACACACACGCACACACACACACACACAGAAGAGAGAAAAACATCACCGCATCACCTTTGGTGGCGGGCGATGAGAATTCAAGACAAACTCGTTTTTTTTGTAATTCTAACAATTTAGACCCCCCCCCCTGAAAAGTCTGCAACATTTTCACAAAAGGCAACGTGAGAACACAGAAATGACACAACAGAGGAGAGAACATGTCAGCCAACACAACGGCTCACTTCGGACGAAAAGGCAGGTGACAACATTTCTTGTTTGTGATCAAACAGAAAGTACCTGGCAACAGGTTTGCGTCGGTTCCTGCCACCGCGTCGCCGTCAACAGTGCCCTTGCTGAACTTTTAACTGAGTTTTGAAACACCGGCGAGGAGAAGGAAGTGCCGAGGGAATGTTTAAACCAATCACATGGTGTCCTGTATTATATAAATTCAGTCATCTTGACATTAAAAAGGTGACTTTGAACCTTAACTGCTCACTGGAAAAAAAAGAAAAAGAAAAACAACCTAATGCTGTTGTGTTTTTGCACCTTTAGGGCCACCGTGGCTCCCAGTGTTATTCTCCTCAGCTCTGGCTGTAACATCACCGTGATACAGTATTTTTTTATTTATTTTTTTCCCATGCAGGCCCCTGTTTGTTATGTGAACATGACTCACCCCCATAAAGAGTAGTGGTGCTGGCCTATAAGCGCTCACATAAAATATGCCAGCGAAACTCTGTAAACAACGTCAGTGCAGCTGGGTTCAGGAGACAGATCTGTGATGCTGCGCAGTCCGTGCAGAAATGATGCAACATTCTTGGGAATATATATGAACTTCGCTTCACAGAACTAGAAGGCATTCTCTGCCATGAAGAGAGTTGAGCAGGCAGGATGAAGTAATTATTAATGTGCATGATTGTATGTGTTTGTCAGGGTGTGAACGCATGCATGACTATGTGTGTGTTGTGCAAGACTTCTTTCTTTTTTTTTCTCACTGCTTTATGGTGAACAAGTAGCAGCGGCTGCTGCAGAGAGCGCTCAGTCAAACACCAGCTGGCCTCTATGTGTGTGATCACTTTTTTTTTTTTTTTACAACTCCTCCTTCCAAACAGCAGCCTGCCACTCCAAAGTGTTTCTTTCCAGCACAGTTCCCACTGCACCGCGAGGTCACACACTTCACCAGGTCACAGCAGCTGGGCTCGGCTCGACTCAAAAAAAGGTCACGCAAACCTGTTACTGCGGACTGTCCAAACATGGATGAGCTGCAGATTCCACAGGAATGACGGCAGCTATTTTTAGGCCTCGCATTCCTTCTTTGTGTAGTGGTCGTCCTGCAAGAAAAGAAAAGAAAGAAAAAAAAAAAAAGTGACTCACCAACTGATTGATGTGTGTGTATCTGTGTGAGCAAGTGCGTTTGTCATGCAGCAGAGCAGGCACAGGAACAGGTTTCCTCTCTGGTTTTCTCTCTATAAAAAGTCCTAAAAAACAGGATGAACAGTCATTGTCGGAATAGGAGGTAAAGGTTCCCAAAGCCTAAAGGGTCATTGTTATCTGGCATCAAAGCGATGATGTGTGCTTCTGTGTGACAAACTCTGTAGGTGTGCACCGGGAATAGGCAACATATTTGTGTTGGCTGTGATTAAACAATGTTTCCAGGAACGAGTTTGAATCAAAGTAACAGAGGGTTAATGTTGCAATCCTCCTGCAAGGCCAAGACATGTAGGTTGTGTTGTTATATTATAATGTTATATATATGTGACCGTGGTTGTTTTGTATGGAGTGTTATGTGTGACTATACAGTGCCTGTGTGGGAGTGTGGCTGAGTCCCCACACCAGCCAGCTGGAAGGAGAAGGAGAAGAAGAAGAAGAAAACAGTTTTCAGGCCATCCTCTCACTTGTTATAATTAGCAGAGTCACTCGCCACTGGCAGGAGTAAAAAAGAGGCTGGAAATTGATCTGCTGGGAGAATAGTTCAAGTCTGATCTGGTTGACAGCCAGCCATCGCTGTGAATTTGTTTGAATTTAAGATTATCGCTTTAATGTACACACACACACACACAAACACACACACACACACTAAACAGCGCTGCAGATTTAAAGCTACAACCCAAGTATAACACACAGTCACTAAGTTTAGTCTGCTTGACAACCTGCTGAAGTAAAATCCAGATTGAGTGAAAACACAGTGAGATAGCTTCAATTAGTGACTTTCAACTGGTGGCTCCTGGACCATTTCAGGTCCTAAAAACTCATTCTTTCCGACCTGCAACGTAAGTTCATAATAATTTAAGCACAGTCGATGTAGGAATTAGCTGTGACCCAGATCTCTTCTGGCTGCCTCACTTTGATTTCTGACAACATGGAGGGTTGAAACCAGCCCACCACTGATGTGCGATTGTGCTGCTAAGCAAGTTAGTAACATATCTGTAACAGTCAACACATACATACAGGGAAGATGGCTTTGCAGCTCTATGACGTGATGTAGTGATGACATACAGTCTATGAGGCCACCCACTGTGAGATCTGAAAGCCCAAACAACGAAAAGCAAATTCATGACCAAGAAACAGATTGATGATGATGATGTACAGCAACTTAGCATTTAGTTAAATAAAAAAAGATTAACTACAAGAAGTGTTACTAAACTCATCATGGTTAAAAAATGTCATGAGGGAAGCATCTATCACACATTGAATGCGTAGCGCTCCACATCAATGCAGCTGAGTTTCGTTCCACGCCTCTTTTGGTTCCATGAAAGTCCCTTCATTTCTGAAAGCTCACATCTGTGTGGGATGTGGCTGCCTCCATTAGTGGTTTGCGAACAGCCGGAGGCAGCTTAAAGTCAAACTGGTCTTTGCAGCTGTTTCATGGAAGTGTCCTGTGAATGTGCCCAACATCAGCACTGCCTTAGCCAATCAGAGGCTAGATGATGCGGAAACACACTAACAAGTGAACATGCAGTTGAACACTTAAAAGGCGTCAGAGTCTCTGCCTCCCAAGCTCTGTGTAGTGAAAGTTGAACTCTCGATTTGGTGAGAAAAATAAAATCAGCACCAGTTCATGTTAGGCTGCGCTAAATGTTTCAAACTTTAGGCCTGAAGCTAACGGATTAGCATCAGTGAGCTAAGCAGTGATTAGAATGGTATCAGCCGCTGTAATAAAGATAGTTTTACATTTGGAGTGGGAGTACACTACAGATGTGTTAACTGCTAAACAAACTTGCCACCAGCTCCTTAGGTAAACACCAGGAATAAATGATACATTTGCATTAATTTAGGAGAATAAATCTGATTGTGGATGTATTTTAGGTTTGATTCATTATATGTTTAAAAGTGTTATCAACCTGCCCTTGGTTGTGTGATTTTGGTTTTTTTCCCTCCCAGTCCACTATTTGTCACTTTTTCCATGATTCTTTGCCCAAAAAGTACAGTTTTGTCAAGATATGGTAACAGTCTGACTTGTAATTTATCACAAAATAAAATGGGGTCACGACCCAGACGTTTCAACTTGCAATGTCTGCAGTTTGATTTAGGAAAAGGAGAGGCTGGCTGCAGAAAAAAAGTTTGTCTGTGCTGAATACTTTAACCTGAACTTTGGTGCACTGCTACACCCAGCTGAACAGTTTAGGCCCCTAAATAAACAAAGTAAATGAAAAAAAAAAATGTAAAAAGAAAAGTAAAACTTCAATCTTGGGATATGAATTCAGATTTCGTGTCTGGAAGTCATGTGACCGAGTTGCCCAACACCTTTCCCCAAGCACTAAATGTGGATTTTGCCGGTACTTTCAAGTTCCTGACTGGTTAAAGTGCACCATGTATTTAAAGAAATAGGTCTGAAGGGATGCCCTGACCAAACATGTGACGAACTGAGAATGTGCTGGTTTTGCTGGGTCATCAACAGATCAGCAGTTCTCTGACAAAACAAGTTGTGTGCAAAAACTATGTCAGACAAGTTAGGAGTTTACGGCTGACCTTCTTTCTTGACCCTCTGTAAAACATCACTTAAACACGAGTCCAGCATCTTGATATTACACAGCAAAGGGACGTGTTTTCTTTTGTAATGTAGAACTTCTCCAAATGTCTGTTTGTCTGCTATTACCTCTGTGTTTGGCAAGCTGACAACATGTGAGCTGTATTTATTTGCCAGTGGGATTAAAAATGAACAAAAGCAGGTCTTATATGGATGCAGTGCACCTTTGTTCTGTTGTATATCTTGACCTCTTCAACCTTAGTATTGAGGTGTCACCCAGAATTAGTCATCAGACTATGATGAGCCTCTCTATTGAATATGCTCCATATTTTTACAACCTAGACTGACCTCAAGGGCAATCAATCAAACCAGAAGCTGAGATGGGGGATTGTTTCACATGGAAGCACTCCAGAAACTAGTCTAGCCAAAATATTCAGCTTTCCTTTGCTAGTTATCCCAACCTGTCCATCACTTTTACTTTGATCCGTCGGGCCGGGTGCATGAGACTGATTGCCTTCTTGGCAGCGCGAGTCCTTCTGCAGTTCCAAAGCCACTGAAGTTTCAAACATTTTTTTTCCCCCAGTTTTTCTAATAACCTGCGGTCGGGTTTTTATAGCACATGAACACTAATTGTTCGTGCATTGGAACGCACACCTACGCATTGTTCCCCGCTGATTAAAAACATTTGTTTTCACATAGGGGAGTTGTCATGTTTGCACATACTCAGCAGAAAGAGTTCCCTAAAAGTTTTCTGAGAAGCTGGAGCTGAAGAACCGAATTGTACACAAACTGTTGAAAGTGCATTTACTTTTAATAGTTACCCCAAGTGCCTGTTATGTACCCGTTTCATATAACGCTTGCTCTTTGGTTAAAAAATACTAAATCAGTTGGGTATTAAAGACATTAGGAGCGGTGTCATAAACGATCTACAAGAACAACCTGGACCTGTAGAATCTTATGGGTGGTGTGAAAACACGGAAAAAGCTTCCTGTACTTTAAGTATTTCCTTTCTATCATTCTGCATATTTAAAATAATAGTTCTTTTTCTTTTAAAGTAGGGTTCTGTGGAGTTTATTATCAGTAGTCAGGGTCTTACCTGCAGTAAACAGCAAACAGAGATATCTCAATTTGAAGAATCCGGCAAAGGCTTTTTCAGGGTAGTTGATCTAACAACTAGTCTGGGTGGGGCCAGTTTCATAGCAGATTTCTGTTGTCTCAAAACTCCAATCCCTTAAAGTTTTATAGCGATTCATGCAAATGTTTATAAACATTTACAATACTGTTATGTGTGTCACAATCCTTGGGTTTTAGTGTTTGTTTTTGTAGTTTAAGTTTGTGAATTAACCTAATAATTGTTTTTAGTCATGTCATTTCCTCGTTTTTATTTTTGCGATTCCTTGTATTCAGTTTGTTTCCTGCTGCTCCCCGTGTCACTGCTCATTGTTGCCTTCACTCACCCTGGTTTCTCTTCCCCACACAGCTTCTTGTTCAGCTCACCTGTTCCTCATCGGTAATCATCCCTCCCTGGTGAAAAGCTTTTGGTTTCTCATTGCATTTGTTCACTGTTTACTCCAGCTTCCTGTCTGGATTTGATGTAGTTTGCTTTCATTTGCTGCCTGCCACATCAGATTTTTGTTAACTAACATTTGAGCTTTCGTTATGTTCTCCAGTGTCTTTGGTCTGCATTTTGGGTCCTCAAAACCCCACCATCTTGACAACTTTTGCATTTGACAATTATTTGCACAGGGTTAGGGTTAGTTTATTGATCCAGTTTATGAATGGAATGGTTCAAATAAAAAAAAATTGTTAAGCATAACCAGGAAATGTAAACATTTGATGCAAAGCAGTGCAAAAATCAAATAATTTAAAGCAGTCCAGTTTAGTTTTGTTTTCTAGATTTTTACATGACTTGATCTTTGGCATACTTACCAGTTAAAAAACTTTCCTTTTTGAAACAAATCTTTACCATCAAACATTATTTTTAGGCCATCACAAACAAACAGTATCTTTAACGTAAATAGCTGGAAACTTTATGTAAATAATGCAAAAGTGATGAAGTGTAAAAATTTATAATTTAGTGTTTGCAATTAAACTTTTTAGGTTGGAGTTGTTTTAAAAATGGCATAAATTATAAGTGGCCTCGCTCTGACTGCTCCGTGAAAACATCCTCCTGATTCACCAAACAGATTATGTTCTGACGATAACAACTCTACAAAATCACATTTAAAAGTTAGGACCAATTCTTTAAGTTTTTAAGATTTTTAAAAGAAAAGGTGCTGAAAGGTTTTGCTGTGACTGACAGTCTTGTTTCGTGTAAGTATAAGTCTCAACATCAACTTTCAGTTTAACTTGGCTTTAAAAAAGTCTGGGATTACTTTTAATCCGGCATTATTGATGCTATAAAACCGCTTTGTTTCTCTATATTTGTCTAAAGAAATACAGGAAATAATTATCAACAGAAATATGATTTTTTTTTATCTTTTTCATGTTTATTTTTGCAACTTGTCCCTCACCTGTGAGTAGCTCGGTTTGTTGAAACACATTTTTGTAAAAAAGTTCGAGTGACAAACCGTTGTGGCCTCACAGCCTCCATCTTTGTTAGTCAGGAACTCCATGGGGAACATTACCCACAAGCTTTTGCAGCAGCCTCAGAACTATTTGGCACAAATATTACAGTCCACACAAACTCCTCTAAGGATTAAAAACCTCCTCTAGTGTCAGATTTAGTTAAGATCTGGAGTTTAGGAAGTCCATAACATGTGATTTACATTAATGTGTCAAAAACACATTTCTTTTCACCTTTTTACCTTTTAAACTTCATATCATAAAAAGAATGTAGTATCTAGATAAGGGTAAAAAATATTGGTCATAAAAACTGAACTTTTCATTTTTGTTTATAGTATGTGTTTTTAGCCATTTTACATTTTTTCTTTACCAATAGATGTTCAAAACAAACTGATCAAATCAAATGTAGTTTAAATTTAATCATTTTACAGTACAGGTAGTTTTAGAGTACAATTTGTGCTTAACTGTTAAAATAAGACGAAAACAAATTTCTACACAACTTAGACTTTCCCTATAAACAGTGGTGGATGATTGATTTCTATTGACAGTGTTTTTATTGTTATTAACTTAAACAGATGTGTAAATAAGACAAGCAGCCTTAGATTAAAAACTCTTAAAAAGTCAGCTTGAAATGACAGATGAAACCATTTCAAAGGAGCAATAATCAGCCGAGTGACTAAGAAATAAAATCTACAGCAGTTCAGCATGATAACAGAACTCAGTTACTCAAAATAATCCATCAAACTCTAGGTGAAACACTGGGGTTCCTTTTTTATGGTCATTTCACCAAAAAGAGATCCCCATTAGACTTTAATTTTATTTTTCCAGAATTTCTTGTGAACAGATCAGTTCACTTCCCTCCACATCCTGAGAATATCATTTCATAACTCCCTTTAGTCAGAACTTCGTCAGCACATGATTTCATTGAAACAGTTCGCCTTACTCTCAGAGCTCCGTTCCACCATGAGTCAAGGGGTTTCCTGTTTCTAGCAGGAAGTGGACGGCGATTGTGTACACATGTGTGTTTGTAAATGCAGTGGCCTCGACACGTACACGTGACTCTCATGCTGTCGCTGACAGATCGCTGCAGTTACACAAGCCGCCTTTGCTTCGACAGGAGGAGACCATGACATCACAGTTGGATTAAATAAAGAAATATGAAGAAAAGGAAAGTGGAACTGATCACAACCAAATCTGTTTTTCTTAGAAAAAAAATGTGGAAATTTAGTGACCACTTGCCTTTTCTGGAGAATATTATGACCAAAGTGTGACCTATGATTTCAGATTTCAAAGGTGCTGGAGCCTAATTTTATGCAAAGCCACCCAGAAGTCTTTAAAAAATGATCAGAAAACCCTCAAATCCCATGTAGAAAAGCTCATGATCCTAAAGAGTTTTTTCAGATTTTTAATAGGTGGTCCGGCTGACTGACAGGCCATAAAGACATACTTTTGCTAAAGATGAAACCTACTTTTTTGCTTGTTTTCCCCAGTGTTGCTTGTTTTGATTTCCGTGAAAATATTCTTTTAAAACAGTACCTGAAGGCATGGCACACGAAACTATCTCCCAACATTAATCTCTTAGATGCTCCTCGATGAACGATAAGATGCTGTTAAAAAAGGAGATGCCCGCTTTTATCATTTGTGCACTACATTATACTTGTGAGTGAGCAGAGCCCCTTTATCAGCCAAAAGTCAAACTTATAAAAAAAATAATAAAAACATGTAACAAAGAACTTGTATTTGGCATTAATCTTGTCTACAAGTCCCACAACCCCTCCAACTCTTTTCCACGCTGAGTGAAGCAGGAGTGAATTTATCAAAGTGTGTGAACACGAGGGGAGAGGAGCTTAGCTTTTGGAAAAAGCAATTAGTTGCAGGATAATACCCCATGTAACAGGATTTCAATGACTGTTGGCGCTGCTCTCCTCCAAAAGGAGATTTATTCTCATAATCCTGTGATGAAAGGGATGGCCAATTATTTCCAATGCATTTGAATACACTGTATGAACCAGGGCAAGGCCAATGGGAGAAAGAAGAAGCAGTCGGCAGGAGAATAGGACAAAAAAATATATATTTTTGTATACACAAACACACTTATCGTTCAGGCAGCAGCAACCTGTCACTCCACAAATTACCTAATGCAGAACCTTTAATGATATGACTGCGTTCCAGCTCACGAGAGAAAGATGAAAGCCGAGTGTCGCTCCATTAACGCCGCGCTGTGTGGCTGCCGAAAATTAGGCCTCGCGTTTCTTGGCATTTCATCAGTTTTGAAGGATGTTGAAAATGTGGGTTAACAGTCTTGAAGTTTGTGTTTGAGTTTCGGCGGCAGAGTGTCATCATAAAGGAGTACACATGATGTTATTGAAACTGGCACCGAGATATTTCAAAGGAATGAAGTCATGGGTGTTTGTCCCTGGTGAACTGTGATGGTAATTAAGAGGAGGCTGCAGACACAACTGTGGCAAATTTATATATATATATATATATATATATATATATATATATATATATAAACAACCTAAACCAATAAAAGGGTTTGGAACTGTTGATCCAGACCATAGTCAAATATTTGAAGCTAAATAAAAATTAAGAATAAAAATATGGAGCTGTTTTGCTGCATTTGGGCCTGGACAGCAGGATTTAGAGTCTGATTAAGATCAGCTGAAAGTTGGGTGATGCAGCTGGACGATAACTTTAAATGTCAAAGTTCACAAGAGAATGACCTTCAACCTAACTGTGTCAAGTCTGAAACTAGAGCCAGTCGATGCATTGTGGACTAGAGTGGGTAAAAAATGTAAGCGTGTAAAAAGATGGGGTCAAGTGTACTGTCTTATTAAAATTAACAGGTCAAATATTTATTATGTTCTGCAGGGTTTGCACATACTTTCCATACAGTTTTGAACAACTTTATAGACTGAAAAGTTTCTACCACTATTGTTCATACCAGTGCATTTACTTTTAAAGAGCTCAGCCTCCAGGCCAAAAGTCCTGACTGAGATTATATGGAAATCTGCTGAACGGTGATTCATTGCACCAAAATATAATCAAGCCAGTCAGACCTGCAGGAAACAGGATTTGTCTCCATTGCTGCATGCTCCACTGAGCTCTGAGTCAGAGTGACAGTATCGCTGTGGATGCGTGACAGTGGCGTGAACGGCTCAAACTGCAAAGCGCGTTCAGAGACGGACAGCTGCTGTTCCTTCATGCAGCCTGAGCGGTGTTATGGCTGCTGCTGCTGAAGTCTTCCCTCAGCGGGGAGACAGTGAGTGTGTTGACAGAGCCGGTGCTGACTTAAGCTTTGCATGTGCATCTTTGTGTGTAAAGGGTGTGGGCGGAGGTAATTAAGGTGTCAGGAAACATGCATTATTTATCAAAACACAGCGTAATAATGGAAAGGAAGCGTGATCTGTCATGCCCGATAACTTTAACAGCCCTGGAGCACGTTTGTATTTTTTGTTTTGTGTGTGTGTGTGTGCTCATAAGTTTGTCTTTAACAGGAAGAAGCTGAACACACCATTTGTGTTTCTATTTATGCGTGACCCTGTGAATGCTTTGGGTTGATGTAATGCATTTTCCACACAATAAAAATACAACTGCTTGTGCCTAGTATACAAGTGTGTTTCACAAGGCCATTTTTACCATTCAAGCCACAGCACAACATGCTGTACAGGACACTCAGTGACTGTCGTCGTGACAAGGCCATCCCACATATTAGGACAAAAACGTTCTATTTGTGGACCAGCGAGCTGAAGAGGAGACGTTCTATTTTGTGCTACAGCAGCGCTGAGACGAGGCTCGGGTGTTAGGCAAGTTACCAGGTTGTGACTCAGTGTTTAGAGCTGATTTCCGCTCAGTGTTTAGTGTTATGTCATTTACCCTCAGGGTAAATTGTGAAGGGGGTTTAGGTTGAACCTGTCCTTTTAAATATAGGTTTAGTAGTGACAAAACAAATTCTTGTCAAGACATTGGGGAAAATTGTTTTTACATCCTATAAAAGAAGCCAAAACCCACAAAAACAGTTTTCTAATTAATTTCAGCTTGTCTTTATAATAAATTCATCTGTAAGCAACCAGATCCTGATTTGTTTAATCGACGTAATGTTATGAAATGTGCTTGAATGGACTTCAGTGCCTGCAAGAAAACTACTTAGTAGATATGCTTTAATTGAAAACCTTTAGTTCTTTTTGGTTTTAGTGCTTTTCATCTTTTCAGGGATTTAATTAATGTTTACAAGGGACCCAAGAAGAGACTGTTCTCATTACGTTCTGATGTAACAGACATCACACAGAGACATGACTAATCGCAGAAATGGTTTTCTGGCACAGGAGACATGAAAAAAAAAATTACAATAAGATGAAATTATTGATTTGATGCTTATTTGAAAAAAATGGCATGAAAAATAAATTTGTTTATTATGTTTCATGTTGTTTTTGTTTAAAACAATAGTTCAGATTTTTTGAAGTGGGGTTAAATGAAAAGGTCATGTAAAATAATATCTTAATGGCCTGGGGATTTCTTTTGAAGTGATGTTCTGTCAAATAATAATCAATAATAGTCATAGAGCATGGAGTTTGGAGAAAAAGGCAGAAGTCTTCCTCCAGACCAGGCTAATGGCTCGACAAACTAGGGTCAGTTTAGGATTGTTTTTCAGGCTCATAAAACAACTCCGTCTCATAAATGTTATTCTGGCACCCTGACAGAACATCTCTTCAAAAACCACCAGACTGTTCCTTTAATGACTTTGGTTTGGAGAAATGAAGCCTAGGCGTAAATTCAAACTGGAAGATCTGCTCCAGCCTCACCTGCATCATCTAACCACTGCGTCGTGAACCTCCTCTTCAGCCCATCAGCATCAGACCGCGCCTCCATCTTATCCAATCAGCGATCAAGCCTTCGTTTAAAAGGACCTCCGTCATGGCCTCATCCGTTCACCTGCAGAACTTCAGCCCACCTCCACCCCTTCTCCACCCCTAGTTTCCCAGCTCCCTCGAGCTTCCTTCCTCTCTCCGACCTCCACCACCAGTGTCCGGCCCGGGGAAGACGCCTCTAATTCTCAACCTGAGCTTCTCATTGAAGCGCATTGTCTCATGTCATTCATGTCAAATAAAACTATTTAATTGCAGCTTTTCTTTGTCGTGAGTCTCTCCAGGTTGAAATAAAGTCTAACCATGACCGGACCGATGAGCTAATGACTAGTCCGAGTGGGACAGAGGCTGAGGCGAATTGCTCCGATCTTAACTCCAGTCTCAAAGTTTTGTAGCAGTTTATGCTAATTACCTCTGCCAAGGAGGTTATGTTTTCAGTAGCATTCGTTTGTTTGTTTGTTTGTCTATCTGTGCACAAGATTACTAAGAAAAGTTATGAGCAGATCTGGATCAACGCCAAAATCAAATCACTTGTTCCTTGTAGTTTCCTGAAATTTTCATGACGTTTTGAGTAATCTTGCACACAAACAAACAAACAAACAAACAAACACTACCAAAAACATAACCTCCTTGGAGGAAGAAATTAATTTCTATTTCAACAAACTGAGATCATTCAAACAGCTATCTAAAACAGGTAAGATAATAATTATTCATAACTTTTCCACAGAACCTCACTTCAAAACATCTGAACATGGTAGTTTGCTGATCTGCATTTTATAATTCAAGTTTTAAACACCTGTACCTCCAGAAAATATATAAAGTCTCCATAATTCATACTTGTAGGAATTTGTGTAATATTTGTTTTAAATTCATTCAGAACTTTTATTATTTCAAAGTCTGAGACAACTGGAAAAAATAATTTAGATGAAAACAATATTCATTACGTACGACAGTAAAAATGCTGCTGATCATAAAAGGTTAAAAAGTCTTCTCTGTAAAGTCTTTTTTCCTCCTCTTTTGTTTCTCGCCCATCAGGAGTGGGCAGGAGTTTTGGCACTCGATCAACACAAGAAAACCGCAAAAATATTCTAAGTGATTTTCCACCCTCAGGCGTGTTCCACTTTCTGCGGTCTCTGGCTTTAGCGTGCCTCTTTGACACATTATTCTTCTTCACCGCACCTGGCCGAATATCATAGAGAACAGCTGAAACCTGAATGGAAAATTGCCTGGAAATAAGGTGTGAAGTTTTTACGGGGCTGAGAGAGGAGAACTGCTCCGGTTCTTTCACTTCTGCTGAACTTCTGACAAATACCGTTAGAACTTTTCTTTTTTTGGTTTTGGTTTTGTGTTTCAAAAACTATCGTCAAACATAAAAAACAAAGAAATATAGTGACATCAGGCAAGCATAGGCAGCATCAGGGTCTGAGTTTAATTAGACTGGAATAATTTCTTTTTGATGGTTATTTAACAGACTGTTCTACAAATACTGTAAGAAAAAAAATATTATCCACATTCTTGCTTGGAGGGTTTTGCGTCTTGAATGGAATAAGAAGTAAACACACCAGGAGGCACCCAATAAGTTACACATTTAGTTGATATTGAAAAATATGACCATAAAAAAATCTAAGATAATAATATAATTTCCTGGTTCCTCATGAGACAAGTGTTAGTTTTTAAAGCACATGATCATCTGAAACTGTTTTACACCAGATTGTCGAACTGTCACGAAACTGATGATTCACGCCCTGGTAAACTCCTTCTTGTGGAACCCCTAATCAGAAATAACTTGGGATATTTTGGAAGATTTGAGATGTCAAAGCTTTTATTTAATTTTAGCATTGTTAGTCTTTCTGACAACACCAAAAAAAACCATTCTGAAAATGCGGACACCAAGTGATGAAATGTTTGAGGTGTTTACCCGATTATTTTTGAAAGTAGCCCTGGTTGTGCAATAATGGAAGAAAATTAATGGTTAAAAAAATCTTCAGATGGGATCTTTTAGAGACGGGTCAGGACTGCAGGCAGACCAGTCCAGTGCTTTTTCACCTATACCCTTGTCGATAGTTTGGTTTTGAATTGTCTTGCTGGAAAACTGCCAGAGATTCCTGGAAATCACGACATCTTAAAGGCAGCAAATGTTCCCATAAGATGAATGTACTTTTCTGTCATATGTCTGCCATCACAGGATCCTGCCGTAAAAGACTGACCATCATCAGACTTGCCTTTTGAAGTTGATGCTGGTAACTAGTATTTCTTTATGGCCAGAGCAGCTAAAGGCATCATGAGTACCAGAACCATCGTTATGTGGCATTATGCTTCTTGGAAGGCATTTCAGGTCCTGAAATACAGGTGCAGATGTGTTTGAACAAATAGGCAGATAAGACAACAAAGAAAACCCGTTTGGCTTACTGTCTGCAATAAACTAACAGTCAAATTGGAAGTCATTGTGCTGAAAGCTTATGGATGTGGGTGAAGCGTTACAGTATCTATCATCCTGCAGAGCAGAATTTGTTTCTAGTTTGGTTGACCACTATAACTTACTTAAATTAGTTTGGAGATTAAATTTTGTGGTCTCATTGTTCAGTATTATTACTTAGTTTTCTCTGTGTCACTGCTCATTGTTTCCCCTTAGTTAAGCTCGGTCTCTGCTCAGGACTCCCCTGTTCTACATCTAATCGTCTCATCTGCAATCAGCTCACCTGCCTGTGTTCAGAAATCCCTCCTCCTGCTGTATTTAGTCCTCATTGTCAGATCCAACCATGTACCAGCCACTGCTGCCTTCCTGTGCATTATTACGCTCATGTGCTCCTCGTTTTTCATCGCCTGTTTCTTGTGATTGTAAGTTTATTTTCTTTTTGCTGCCATGCCAGCTTTTTTTATTGTTATTAGTAAGGTTCCTGTTAGCACCGACTGTAGCTGTCTGCCTCTGTGTCCATACTCACCACTATTGTTACAGAACTGGCAAAATATCAACCTGTTACATCTAAAATGAAACAAAAAACTGTTAAATGATACTTAAAATATTCATGGTGTTAAAGTCATCTTGAAAACGAAGCAAACATATTATCCTAAAATGCCCAAATAATTCTTGAGCGAGTTAAAAGATTTAGAGCTCATTCCTACACCTAAAAAAATAAAACAACAAATCCAAGAATATACTGGATTACTGCAGTCATAATTCCAAAGCCTTCAAGTGAACCTGGTTTTGTGAACCTTTACACCACAGTCAATCCCACAATACTTGTTTTTTTTTCTGCAGAACATTCTGCAAAGGTACTCTGTGCTGAACTGGAAGTGCTACAGCTAAATGCTGCTACCACTATTAGTGCTCGCAAATAACCACAAAATTATATGTAAATAGCCATGTAATGTAAAAATGACAGAAATGTAAAGATTTCTAAAGTTTAGTTCTCATGAACTGCTGTGAAATTTTCAAAATTGTCTGTTTTCAGATGGCAGGAATAGACTTTGGTCTTGGCTTCACTTTGACTCACCATCAGTTTGTCTCTTATTAGCCATTAGTTAAACTCTTATTTCTCCAAACTGGGGTCATTCAGAGAGCAGTCTTCTACTGGTTGGATATTTGTTTGCACCCTTTCCATAGAACCTCGTATCTAAAGATCTTTAAATAACAGGTAGTTGTAATGCTTAAAAGTATGTGTAAAACATTTTAAGAATTTCATAAAAGCCATACAAATCTGTTTTCTAACTCTGCTTTGAAAGCTATAAAGTGTTACAGGCTCTGTAATAAGACACCAATATCCCTACAGAGTGTCACTGAGGCCAGCCTCTAACAGGGAATCTTGATTATGATTAAGTCATTGACAGCCCTGACCTTTCTGTTTATTTGAACGCTGTCAACAACACGTCTTACTCAACTGTGTGGTTGATAGTAGAAGGTGATTCATGGTCCGAAGGTTGGCTTTAGTGTACAGAAGGCTCAGCGGCCTGACAAGTGGAGGATCAAGGTCGATTCCCCAGAGGAACTGGTTTGAATATACACAATAACGTTGAGCTTATGACGGTAAACAGTACGTCCCGAAAAGAGGCGTTTCATTACAGGATCCTCCCTGCATGTGATGGTGATTGCGCATTTATGAGAAATTAGGAAGTGTAACGAGGATCTCCTCCCACGCACACCAAGCTTGAAGTGGAAAGCTCTATTGTCTGTCTGAGTGTGTGTGTTGCTGTGTTTGATGGGATAGTTTGTGGCCTTTATGCATGTGCAGTTCACCGCAGCTGACTTCCCCTGTGGGGGAGCACAGACAGTGAAACAAAAGACTCCCCCCCCCCCCCCATCTTCCACACAAATATGCAGTCATTCATGTTTCCAACCAGGACTTTACGTTGACTTGAATCTTATTTGCCAGAGAAATACTTTAAACATAATTACAGCACGCCTAATCCGAGCTAGTTGGGACTAAAATCCAAACAATGGGAGTATAATAAACCACATGAGTAATACACACACACTGAAGCTTTTATAACACAAGCCAGATGCTCATGGAACATTGTAGGAGATGGAAAAGTTATTCTCATCATTTTCAGGAGTAAATATTTTTCACCAGTTGGACAGAAAAAGAAGAACCAAACACCTGAAGGAAAATTACAGTCTCCTGGCAACAGTTAGGTGCTTTGTATGCAAAAATCCAAGAAAGGAAATGCATCGCTTTCAATACTCATGGAGAAAGAATGAGGCTGATAATATTGTGAGAGGACCA
Source organism: Kryptolebias marmoratus (assembly GCF_001649575.2). Taxonomy (NCBI): domain Eukaryota; kingdom Metazoa; phylum Chordata; class Actinopteri; order Cyprinodontiformes; family Rivulidae; genus Kryptolebias; species Kryptolebias marmoratus. The sequence goes on from NC_051434.1 coordinate 10,731,362, forward strand.
CCATGATCGCTCATTATACTTCTACAAGTTTCACTTATGTAATCATCATCGTATTTCCCCAAGTTTTACAAGTGTGTCGACACGTACGGTCCTGTACAAGTGAACTGGATGTTTAAAAAAGTAATTTTTCAGCACTTGTGTGAGGTGGAGAGACCAAGTCCAGACAAGGCACTGATTGTAGGAACATGAAAGAAAACCATTTTATTTTAAAACAAAACCAGGAACACTGCACAGGATGTCCGAAAACAAAAAGACATCAGGATGAAAATGAGATGTCGTGAAGATTAAACTAAGGTTCTAAAGAAAAAAAGCCCAACAATTAACACAGAAGCATAACATAACTAAAGTAAATTCATTAAATAAAATAATTACCAAGTTCCTTACAACACCTTTACAAAGGATTGGTTGGTAAAAAATTTGAGGTTGTAAAAATCCGTTGCTTTAGTTTATTTAACTGTGTCCACAGATTCAAAATCTGTCCTCTCAGTTTAGTTAGTGTGTGCTCGATGATTTGCTCACATATTGCCATTCTGTTTGAAACCAAGCAATACAACATCATTTGGATTTATTAATATTAAAAAACTTTTTTATAGGATCACTAACTTCTAAACAAGCCATCCAGACACTGTAAAATTACAAACATCACCTCCTATAAGCTCTTTTCAGTGAGAAAACTGCAAATTTGACCATTTTTCTAATCACTGAGAAGTGACTGTGGACCAACTGGTCCAAACCAGTAGTGGAAAGTAATGGTGCATTCCATTTGTGATTGAACGGTGGGATTTTAAGAGTTTCAGGCTGGAAAAAGTACCTAGAAATAAACTTTACATCCAAAAAAATTATAACATTTATAATACTAACTCACAGTGGAGTTTTAGAAACAACTGTCACTGAGGGAAAAAACTTTGCCCAACAGCAGAATGACTCTGTCCAGATGCATCTCCTTGTATCCTGTCCAGCCCAAACAAATCCTCCTCCTGGGGGAGCAGGATAGTCGACAAATCCCTGCGTGCTCCGCAGTCAGGATATTTCATTATGACTCTCTGTCTTCCTCACTTCATCTGTCTCTGTGCTCTCTTCCTTCCTCTCTTCCTCCTGCATTTATTCTCTCTTGACTGTCCTCCCTGCTAGCTGCCTCTCATCTCAGAGGATGTTTACATCACTGAATGAATGATGGGATGTAAGGAAACCATCCAACCTTGAACAGGCAGAAGAATTTCAAAGGAGCAGTGCATCAAAATGCACTTGTAAAATGAGCTGAAGTTGTATTCTTTGTGAAAGGACTGAAAACATAATGTTGATTCAGTGACAGGTGGCTTATTATGGCTCTTTTAAAGAACAGTTTGTTTGTTTTGAAGGAGGATTCTGTTGGGCAATCAGTGTCTTACCTGTAGTAAATAGTGGTCAGTGATCTCAGTGGGAAAAACCCGGGAGGAAGTCAAGCTAACAGCTACTATAGAGCGAGTTTATGTTATTTAACACGGCTCAGCCTCACATATTTCAGTCCAAGCAATTGTTCTATTGGGTATTTCACGCCTCGTTATTTTTGCAACTCATTGATGTTGAACTCATCTGGTGCTTTTAGCACAAAAGTTTGCTGCACATTGGAGTAAATGCTGTTTTGTTTTCAGCTGCTGCCACTTTTTTTTTTTGTAGCAGGAATGCATTGATTATGGCTGTAGTTCCTTATCTCTGTGAAAAGAAAGTCTGCTAAAAACTGCTCAGGAAAGTTTTTGTTTGTTTGTTTGCTTTTTCAAAGTTTTGCTCGATGGCTATTGCATCATGCTGTAGATGGTGACAGATGAACATGATTCACATGTGCTCAGTTTGGTCTTGGTCCTGTTTGGACCAGCCTTTAGCTCATCATTCCAGGTTGGATTAATGACTGTTCCTTGAAACTGAGGCTGCTTAAAGAGCTATCTACAACAGGTAAGATATCAGCTGTTTATGACTATTCCACAAAACTCCATCTTAAAAAAAACTGGACCACCCCTTTAAATTGCAGGTACATATGGGCTAATAGTGGCTGTAAATCAGGTGCTTGACCTTTTGATGATAACTGGTTTACTTTTATGGTAATATGTACAAAAAAAACCTTTACCTTTAGTTTATTTCCTTGCATATACCATACAGAGAAAACATTCAGAAGGTATTTTTGTAAAGTGACGAAAACAGTCTTCTTTTGTATACATGATCGAATTCCATGCCTAATTTAGGCTAAAGTTGCCCAAACTAACCTTTGTGAAGAGACATTTGTCAAGATTAGCTATAATAAACTAAAAGAGGAATCTGTAATTCAAAGAACAGTGCCTTTTCCATTGTTAATATTCTTCGTTATGCATAGTTTGTCTATTGCCTAAGAGTCATGGAAAATATTTCTTAGACTGATTAACTGCATGTAAGAGGGTTTTACTGTTAAAGTAAATTAAATTATAAGTCATCCTTGTTTTATTTATAGAGAAGGGCTAATTTATCTGTGTGGAAAATGATGTCTTTGCTTATAAAGATACTTTGAAAAGTTCTAAGCTGCAGATTTGCTTGCAAAAAAAAGAAAGTGAAAAAAAAAAATCAAAGAAACAATTTCAAACAGTGTGATGAAGCCTTAGAAAGCCAAATGCTTCCCTCCAAATTATAATCATTATAATTTGGAGTGATTTTCGTGTGTAGAGGTAAAGTATGTTCACTTTGAAGTCTCAGTCCATGCACAGATGTCTTGTGAAGAGTTATGGTGATTCAGACATGCCCATTTTTACAGACTTTACAAAATGAATATGTATGAAAGGAAAGCGGCCTGTTTCGACCTGAGACTTGCTTATTATTGCAAAAAAAAAAGAAAAAAAAATTCCAGCACTCCCCCACACACTGTGTGGTCCGGGGCATTAATCAAAAGACAAAAAAAGTAGGAACATTTTTACATTTCAAATTTGCTGCATTTCAAAAGCCCCTCTGTGTGTTGTTTCTGCCTCGTATCGGGCTGGAAGACAAAGGAGCGCACAGGGCGCGATGAGTCAAGTGACAAACGGGTGGTTAGGAATTCACTCAGCCTGGAAACCCATCATTACTGGGAATATGAGAGTATCAGAGCTACACTACAGCCAATTAAAACATGACCTCGGGATTTACTGTTGGAGTGGGTTACATACAAGACATTTTTGCATCATAAGTTGAATAAGTAAAAATGTGACGCTCGACCCTGAGTTTAGACGAGCTACATGCAATTAGCATATCATGAAAGAGGAGGCAGCTTATTAAAAGTCAAGAAAAAAACACCTCAATTAAACAATCATTGCACATGCAAACACTCACAAAGCTTAAAATGAATTATAGGTCAAATTATATGTCCAAATAAAAGGATTTTCCTCCAATACAAATTTTGATTTAAATGTTTAGGAGGTGCGACTTACAAGTAGATAACTGTGCTTACACTTCAATAAAGTGAAAAAGTCATGAAGTGGTAATCTGTTTAAACTGATTTAAATGACAGTACAAAAAGAAAAGGTAAAGAAATAAAAAAGTTAATGCACATTTGGGTGTTTGAGATGAGTCCCAAGAGTTTCCTAAGAGGAGAGAATTGATTTTAATAAATGACCTTTTTATTGCCTGTTGCCGTGGAAGGCAGGCGATCATGTAATCGCCTAAATGTGTGTGATGTGGTTTGTCTGATTGTTAGCAAAATATCTTATGAGCCACAGGATTGAATTTTAATGAAACTTTCATGTAGTAATAATTATATGTCCGTTTACAACTGAATAACTTCTAGAGTCAGTTCGATTCAAGATGGTCGCCACAGTTAATCAACCCAAGCAAACACAAAAATAACTATAACTTGGTGAATTTTACAGATATTAAGCTAAAATTTGGTGTGATGGTAGCTGAGAGTCATTCCCAACAGATACTCTGAAAGCTAACAGATCACATGGGATCTTTTGTGACGTACAACCTTCAAGGACTGCTACTTTTATTTATTTATGAAACACCAGCTGAACCACTGCATATGTAGTTGGAAGAAAGGTAAGAGGTAACCAAGTGAAACAAACTCTCAAATAATTTCACAAAATCCATTACAAAATATCCTTGACGCAGCACCGTTGATCTGATACTTTTATTTAACGCGTCACAGCACAGAAATAACAAAATAACCTGGTTAGTGTTCCCCCCAAACTCCCATCAGCACAATCCTTCAGGCTAGGTTCTTATAGTAAACACAGATTTCCCAGGAAGGCACAGAGGATATTACCCCTAATCATTTCACACACACACACACACACACACACACACACACACACACACACACACATATGCAAACAGAGCTGGCTCACTGGTGACTGAGTTACCTTGTTATTGAAATATCTGTTTCATCACGCTTTGTGTTTGCTTTTTGATACAGGTGTTCCACTTCCCTGTTTGCTGAGTTGAGTCAGGTTTTACTGCAGCTTCAAAAAAAATTTTTTTTATTGAGTTATATCACCTAAGTTGATTATTTTTTCATGTGTACTCATATTTTGCTTTAATAAGACGGAATAACTTTTTTTAGTGTAGTTAAACATTTCAGTTTTAGTAGCCTATTTTGTATCTCCCTTCTTTAATAATAAGTGCAGGTCAACATTTTCTAGGAAGTCTAGACTTTGATAAAATGTCCTTTTTACAATAGTTTGCGATATAGTTTTCAAACAACAACCAATGGGTCTCGGAGTGTGTGGCTAAGCAGGAATGCAAACAGACTTACAGGCTCTCACAAGTTGAGCCAGCTCCTATTTCGGAAGGCCCTTGTGCAAACCAGATGACCTTTTAAATATTCCATGAAGCGTTGGTAGCTTGTAACTGTAGACTACAATTAAAACACCATTAAAACGGCACAGCACATGATTCACACACATGCTCCGATGTATTTCAGGGAGATGTTTTAAAAAGAACTGTTTGTGATGCCTTTCAAAACATTGCTCAACTTCGAATGAAACAGAAAATTGTGCAAACCCTGCGTATTACAAGCAAATGACCCCGGCAGAAGCTGGAGAGAAGAGAGAGAGAGTGAGAAAGAAAAAAAAAACACATGCAAAACATTCTTTCTTAGAATGTTGCTATTTGCTGTGGGCAAATGGGCCGAAGTTGCACAACTTTCCAGCAATCAGCACTTCAAAACTTCACACACCTACTTTTAGATACACAACAAACTTCAGCAAACAGTTTAGGGAGGCTAGCAGAAGCAATCAGCTGCACGGCGGGGTTGTTTTTTCCCCTTTCTGTTCAGTTTAATAGCCCTTCAAATTTGTTTTACTGCAGCAGGATTTCTTACACACCTATTCCAGTGCCTTTATAGATCCATAAAACAAAGAGATCACAGTTTAATGAGAGTTTCCTGCTTACTGACCCTAAAAGCCAGTGAAATTGTTTAATGCATTATGAACGTAACAATTTGAGTTTGTGAAAAGCTTTTCTTCTAATATTGTTTCCCAATCATGGGTGGGCCACTGTTTCTTGCCTTCAGGGGAATATCCTTGGTGATCCACCTTTAATTCACCTTTTGGAAAGTCTAATTCAGGTCATAAAATCTAGCAGATTGCAATATTCCGTGTTGCATAAGGTGGTGTTTTTCATAAAAATCCAACAGTTGTGCAGTTGTATCACTTAGAGATCAGGTTCAAAGAACAACTTCAGTAGTAGAAATCTATTTTACTGGAAATGCTTTGCTCATAATTATCTGGTTAAGTTCATATAGTTGTTCCAAGAAAAAAGGAACACTTACACTCACTGAGATAAAGTCAAAAATATATATATAATAATATATATAATATATATTCTGCTATATCAGAATAAAGTTTAATTTTGTCACTTGCTTATTTTTGTACCACTTTCTGCAGTTCAACAAAATGGAAAAAAAAATGTTGCAAATTAAAAACAAGCAAACAAGGACAACAAAATGCTAGATCTGCTTTTTTCTCTCCACCCCCCCTAAAAAAGTCTCATGACAGTTTGTGAAACTGTCACATAACAGGATTGATTGATTCATGTTCTGGGACATTACTTCTGCTTTTGTTTTACATAAACAGGAAAATAATTACACTGTACAGTGTCACAGCTTTTACACAAAAGGCACAAATGTGTTGGAAAAAAAAGGTTGCTTTGAAAGTCACGCAGGGTGTGATGGAAAAACTGCAGAAATTTGGGACATGTTCACTGATGAAATTATTTTTGTTTCAGGCCTACATCAAAGTATGATTTACAATCAGTCCAGGCTTGCTGTCTCTCTAGTTCAGTGGTCTTCAATTAAAATTCAGCAAGATCCACCAGAAGAAATCTTTTTTTTTTATTTTTTACTTTTGCAAAGGTCTAGAATAGACTTTGATTAAATTATCTTTTAGTGACAGCTGGTCTAGTTTTCTTCCCTCACCATGTTGTCTTTTCAGCTCTGTCCCTGTTAGAGAGAAGCAGAGAGAAACGGCCCGATGTGGAAACTACCGTAAATGCTAAAACAGCTGCATCACCTGAAATAAATTACTGTAAGTGCAGGAAAAGCAGTGATTCCTAAAATGATTTACCAAAAATTGAAGAAAAACTGTGTTGCTTAAACTTTATTGTAAAAAAACGGCACTGTCGATAATAAAATACTATAAATATGGGAAAATGTGTTTGTATGTGGATATATCATGTATATTTACTGATTTAGGTCCAGATAAAACTGAATTTTGATCTTGATCTCGACCACAGTCCGTTCTTATGGGAACTCTACTGTAGCTAAATATTGATAGAGTCTATCCACCGGGTCCTGTGCTGTCTGTAATCCACTCCCTAAAGTCAGTGCTTTTTATTTCCTTTCATCAGACCTTTGTTATCGCTTCCTCACTTTTGTTGGTGTCCTCTCTTTGTTACTTTGTTGTCACAGTTTCGGTTCTGTCGTTGTTACATGGACATGCCTCTGTTTTTTCCTGCCTTTGTTTTTTGGATTGGTTTTTGCACTGCTTGATTTCTTTCACAGTGATTTGAACTTCGACTGCCTGACTCCTTCGTCCTGCATTTGGGTCCTCACTCAACCAATTTACATTTTAACACTCGATCATGTGCTGTGGTTTGGGACTTCTTCTGATTGTCAGTCTTGCACATGTGAACACCAGTCGGCCGTCTTTATTGTTGTGAAGTGGGGCAAACTGACATTAAACCAAAATGTGACACAGTAACCGAACAACTGATGGTCAGAGATTAAACTAAAAATATATGGTCCACTTAGAAGAACTTCCAAAGATAAATAACATGCCTGCCTTTTATAAGAATTATAGTCATGACTGTGAGAAGATAAAAATTGACTGCCAACAAAGAAATTCTCTTTGCCACTGAACAAATAGTTTAACATTGTGAAAGGGCTGCCTTTTTTCTTGTTAAGAGCTAAAATCAATAGACCCATTTGGCTGTAACTAGAAAACACTCAGCATTAGAGGCAATGTAGGCAATTAGGTTTAGGCATCCAGCTGTTTTCTAAGTTCAACTGTCATCACTCACAGTCATCAGCAGCAATCAGTTAACACTTGCTGAGTCTCTCGAGCTCAGAATCAAAATCCAGTTCCATCAGCAAACCTCGTTTTTTATTAAACCCTCAGCTGTTCCATGCCACTCTGCCTCTCCTCCACTTCTTCTGCTCATTTCATCCATCTTAGGCCATGTAAGGCTAGATTACTGTGAGGAGGTGACTGCATAAGCACTGGTTAACAGGCTGGTTGATGAGATGTCCGGGGCTGCAGGCTGACGGAGACGAGCCGCTGAGAGGTGTTGTGCAATCAGCGAGCTTGCTTAATTACAGAAGATCAAACACAAGCTCCATGGCAACCCATGCCACATTTTCCAAAACAAAGACTTGGAGGGCATTCGGCATGCTGGTCGGCTGTGACATGGTGTTACGCATGGCTGACACAGGGACGATTAGCAGCGGCCCAGTGTTTATTTCCAAGGATGGGTGCACAGCAGTTACATGGTGTCAGCTTCAGAGTGAATGTTGGCACACAGACCATACCACAGGAAACAGGGAACAATAAATAAGGACCAGACCACTGTACTGAACAGACCAACACGATTTTTCTATTGCTTAATTAGGCTAAATGAATGGAAAAAAGACAAATCTAAATTGCATTTTGCCTTCAAAACAGCATCACTTTTCATACTTGCACACAATTATTAAAGGTTTCTTTTAGACATCTTAGAGAATGAACCACAAATCTTCTGTAGATGTAAGCCCATTCAGATTCTTAAGTTTTTTTTTTATGTGATCCCAAACACACTCATGAATGTTGAGGTCAGGACTCTGTGTGGACCATTACTTCCAGGACTCCCCGTCCTTTGTTACACTGAAGATACCATAGTTCCAACACTAGCTGTGTGTTTGGGGGTGTTGTTATACTGCAGAATAAATTTAGGGTAATCAGTTGCCTGATGGTATGGCACAATCAATATCTGCTTGTATTTCTCAGCACTGAAAAATACCATTAATCCCCAAATCTCAATTCCATTTACTGCAAAGCAGACTCAGATTTACAAGAAACCCCTGACTAGCTTCACTGCTGCCTGCAAACACTCAGCGTACACCTCTTCAGCCCTTTGACTAACAGAACGCCTCTTTCTAAGGAGAGATATTAGAAATTTTCAGTCCTGAGCACCTGCTGTCATTTCTCTGCATCAGTTCCTCAGTTTTCATGCACATTTGAGTCACTCTATCTTGTTTCCAAATTGAAGGTATGTTTCTTTTGGCTGCAGTTCTTTCTTAAAGACCACATCTGTCAGATTTCTTTAAACATAGATGGGTGGACCTGGGGCCCGTAGGTTTCTGTCATGAGCTGATGTTGCTGCTAGACATGTTCTGATTTCTAGGTGAAATAAGCATGATGTGTCTGTGTTTCCTTGGTCAACCACTGAGGTTTTGGTCCTCAGTGTTGCCTGTTTCTTTATGTTTCTAGAACACAAATTTGCTTTAAAATTTCTATCTGGCAGAAACCTTGGTGGTCCGTTTAATTACCTTGTCTTTGTTGGTGTTCTCAGTCTTGTTGTGGTGTTTGAACTTTCTTCAACCTTACCTTGGTGGCAAAGTTTGGCCGTTCCTCACTAAGTTTAAAGCCTCCAACGCAGCTGTTACTGTTTCAGTAAATGATTGTTTCATCCAACATATAAAAATGTTGGCTGTTTGCCTGTTTGGTGTAACTGGTTAATCACGCACCTGACTACAACCCTACAAATTCCCTGACTTTGTATATGAGTACCTGGAAGAACTAATGCTGGCTTGAAGCCAAAGGTTGGTTGTGATTTGATGATATTAACTTAAATTTAAAAAATACATGCTCTAAGATCCTAGAAATGAAGATTAGAATTTCTTTTTTATCTTTATCTACTTGTCCAAAAAAAAAAACCTAAATTAAGATCATCATTATCTGACAAAGCTGTGGTAAAAGAATTATTACTTAGCAAATGTTGTGCCAAGATGTTAAAAAGTATCATACTATTTTCATGTTTACATCATCAAAGCATAGCTACAGTTTCTTTTGGGTCACACCATCTGGATTGTATTAAACAGTTCAAACATCTCACAACGCCGTGATAAAAAATTAATTAAAATAGTAAGACCGTAAATATTGATCAAAGTTTCTCAGATAACTTTTTGTGGTGTTTTTAAACAATCCTCATTAAACTCTGGATTTTGTTACTTTAAAAGCCTAAGAAAGTCAGAGACTGTGTGTTTGGCTCAAAACAGATTCAGTCTCCAAAAAGTTCATCTTGAACTTGTGCTTTTCTCTCGGCGAGTGTTTTGTCCGAGAGTCTTGACACAGACGAACATTCACGCTGTCTGTCTATCGTCGAGCAGGAGGCATCGCCGACGATCCACCAGCGATGGGGTCTGTCTGCTTCAGACGCCCGATCTGTTCTGTTACACTCAATCAAGCTGGCTCTCACGTCCCAATCACAAGAACAAACGTTACGTGCAAATAAAACTCTGAGATTCGTGTCATCGCAGTCCCTCGTCCACGCTCTGACCTCTCGGTGCCCTTGTTTATTTATTCTCTCTATTCTTGCTCTGTTTTCTAAGCCTGTTTGCCCCCCTCCTCTTTCTTCTTCCTGCCTTTACTCGCTCCCATCTCGAGTTGGTGTCAAATTCCCCAGTGTGCTCGTTATGTTTGTGCCTCCTAAATTACGAGTTTCCCCATTTCTTGGATGCCTTCTATCACTTCTCATTGATGTGTAAAAGGGTAGCTCTCAGACTGCAGAGCGGCTCCATGTGTGTTTGTGTCTCAGTGTGTGAGGGGACAGGTCAATCATAGAAGCAGAGAGCCTGCATTCCTCTGTGCTGTACTAAATCCTCATGGGACAGACATCATTACTGGACTAGCTGTTCCCAGGCTGTCCTACATACAATCCTACAGTATGTGTGTGTGTAGGTGCAAGCGTTTGTTTATACGATCTCAAATCTTTTGTGAAAAGCCTGTACAGACTAATCATGAGTCTCTTTTATCTGATACTGTGTCATGTTCTGTTTGTTGTTGAAAAAGGCAGGCTGAACTGTTGCTCCTGTTAGCGTTTTGACATGTTGTGTGATAATCAGTAAGAAGACAGTAAAATCTACAAGTGAAAGCCCCTCAGAGGCTAGTTTCCCTGACAGTCGTCTCCACATCGAAGAAATTGTTATTTTGCCTCTCTCCATTCTCTATTTCGTCATGCTGCGATGCATTAAAGTGTCCCTGGGAGACACTTAAACACATCACTCGACAGCTCTGGGTACCAGGTTCAGCTCTAACCTTCCCACTTTTGAGCTAAGTTGGGTCCGAAACTTTCTCACGACACATTTTTTCTTTGTTTTCACTTTATGTTTTTTTTTTTTTTTTTTTTTTCCAGTCTGGGGAAAGTGACAGAACTGGGGGTGGAGTGGGGCAGTACAGCATTAATGGGAAACACCATGTTCATTTTTTTCAAAATGTGGAAGAAGAATGCTGTCAGTGTTGTGCAAGAGGGCCAAAAATGTTTTTCCAGCCCTCATGACCCTGTGTTCACTCTCAGCCACTTTGCACATTCTTGTGAATTGAAACTTACCTGAGATCTGAAACAAACAAACCAAAAAGTAGCAGCTTTTACTTCTGTTTAAAAGAAATACATTACTGAAATCATTAGATGTGCCATACTGGCTTTCTTCTAAATAAAGACAAGTCTCTTAATAGATACTGGCATAATCTATGTATTTGCAGTTTTCTGCAGGGAAATCTTAGGTCCTGGCTATCATGTGGATGTTACTTTGACATGTACTCCTCAACTAAACATTTTACAACCTCCAATAGAAACAGCCCTCTGCTAACAGGACACACAAAAAGCATTTTGAAACAGTTTGAGGAACAAAACAATCATTTGACCTCAGAACCTCAAAGGTTCAATTGAACATTAATACAGAATAAAACTAATCCAGAGGAACCCTTTTCTATAACCAGACACATGCAACAAATTACATTTACTCTTGATGGGATGAAGTATTGTTGTGTAGTTTTGCTTCACAATACTACAGTGAAGATGACAAAACAAGTTTAAACACCAAAGATTTTGAGACATCACGTGGAAAGGAATTCAATAGCTTTAATGTGCAACCCCCCTGAAAAAAAACAAAAAACAAACTTAGAAACTCTATAAAATCAATTTTATTATAATTATTTTTCTACGAGTTATGACCCTTATTTGAGGAGAATTTTACTCTAATACCTTAGGTGGCAGCAAACCTCTGTTTTATTTATACTTTATTTATATATCCTTGTTGCATGCCAAATGGATTAATCATAGGCCTCTTCTGTTTTCTCTTTGTATGTTTTCTCTCATCTAGCTAATTTATTACCTTCATGTACATTACCTACCAATGAAACATACAGCTCTAAGTAGTCTCGCAAACAATACAGATTGTCTGACAAGCTCTTTGAATTCAACAATGACCATTCAGACATAATTGCAGTTTAAAATTCCCAAATGCTTTAAGTTGTGTTGTGTTTAATCTTGGAAGTCCTTCAAATAATATCATCCAGGAGTCTTGAAATGCAAGAGCAATGTCTGTATGTGTATAACCCCAGCTTAGATGGTCAAATCGAACATGTTGTTAAGTCTTGCTTTTGTTTCCAGTTCATGATCACCTTACACTCAAGAATCCCTTTTGGCTCTATTTATCCAGTTGGTTCAAAATGCATTCTTGTGCATTTTGTTAAATTTAGCTTTTTTTTTTTTTTTTTAAAGCCTTTTCAAGCCTTTTATTGTTTTCAAATGAATCTCAGACATGTTGGTCTGGTTTGTATCCTTTTTACCTTTGAGATCTGCCAATACTGCTCTGGTAAATTCTTTCCATGTTAGTAACAAAAAGGAGATCAGGTATTTTCTTTGAGAACACACATTTTATGGGACTTTCTGCCCTCTGAACTAAGACACACTAAGTCTAGCTAACGTTAACTCCTTTCTTAAAACTTGATATGTAGTACTACTTTCATTCCATGTCCAGAATAAATTAAGAAAATAACCTTATGACATAATCACAATGTAAGAAAAACTCTTACTCATTTAATATTCTCTTTTTTTCCATTCATGGCTGTCCTTTTACATTTGTGAGGGTATAAAACACTAAAAGCAGTCTGTTACAAACACACACCCACACATAAATGGTGCATCATATTTCTCACTTCCCTCTTGCGAACAGTGATTTATACTGAATGGGGATAACCAGATGACATGGCTATCAGACGTCCGAAAGTAAATAAGTCACTTTCCCCTTTATCAACGTCAGATGATATATACGACAGCAGTGCACGAGGTTGACGTATACCAGTCCAGATTTACAAAACTGTACCCTTGTTTAAAGCACAGGCATCTCTTGATTTACGTTTGTTCCAGGGATTGAGGAATGCACATCAGATACTTTACAATAACTGTTATGACTTACTGCCCATGACAACAAGTACTCTGCCTTTCATGTTAGTGCATAAATCAAAGAAAAAGGAGGATGAGTTCCTGCTATGCACACATTATTAAGACACTGAGGGGGCAGCTTGAAATTTTGTTAAGAAATAAAAAAAACCAACAAGATTAGAAGCATAGATACACTTGTATGCTATTCTTAATAAACATCTAAAATCACCCGATACTTGCCAAGTTTTAAAACTAGATAAATAAAACCTCAGAAGAATAACAAAAGCCAAAATGTGGAAGCACTGTGTGGAAAATCTAAGTGCTCCCATTTTAGTTGCTTGCAAAACCACCTTTAGCAAGAGCACCTAAAAGTAATTGTCTTCTTCGAAATCAAAAAGCAACTCAAGTCCAGTACCAAGTATTGAACGTAGTGGTGATTAATTTAACTGATAATTAGCAGCCTAACCACCTTGCACATTCTGATGTTCTTGATAAGATGAAGCAGTCTTTTCTTCCAGATGGCAGGAGTTTAAACAGCTTGCAATTCTGAGGGCTTTTTTCTTCTTGCATCTCTCTATAAAAATTAACTCTAAGAAGAGAGAGAGAGAGAGACACCAATGATTCTCTTAGCCATTCTAACCGCATGTTGCGGGGTGTTTCTGTAAGTCACACCGCAGCTGCTGTACCATGAGGTGATGCAGCTGATCAGGATGCTCTAAATAGTGACCCTTTAAAAGGTGGTCCACTCACACGGCAGGCTTCTGAGGAAATGCATCCTCTGCTGAGCTTTCATGGTATGTTATCTTGCAAATCCAAAAGATGTAGACTTTAAAATTTTCTGCATTGCTGAGAGCTGTTTATATGCAGTAGATATTCAACCTTTTGTCTAAAATCCACAATCAGTTATAGTCTCCACATCATCTAATCAACTTTTCCACCTCAGCTCTGTAAGATGTGTCATCATCGTTACTGATGAGACCCGCCACCGTAGTAAAGTCAGGTCTCAGCAGAGAAAAGAGCAAAGGACTGAGCACACATCCTTGAGGAACCCCTGTGCTTAGTATGATGAAGTATGACCTCTTACTATCAACTGAGGCTTATTTGGAACTTGCAAACTAAAAATGATCCCAAACAAACCTGCAAATCTACAACAAAAAAGCTACCAAAATTCAATTATTAAATAAAGCTCAGTCAAAGTCCAGACGTCTTCATGATTAAAAACTTCGGACAACTTTGCACCTTCAAATTTAATTGAGATGAAGCAACATTTTAAAGAAGAGTGGACCAAATTTCTTCCACACGAATGTAAAAGACTGATCATACAGAAGACAATTATCTCAATTTATTGTTTTAGAATCCACTAAATCTTGAAAAAAACTCGCAAAACATCATATTTTTTCATCTTTACTTAATTTTAAAACCTAGTAAGAATCAAGTTTTATATTTTACCTGCTGAACTTATTTTAATTAGCAGAGAGATATTGGTACAGTATGTGAATTTTTTCGTCTGACATCTCCACAAAACCTTTGCTGCTAATGTAGGACACACACTTTCACGAATACACCTCTAACCTTGTTCGCCGGTGTAAACTCCAGGGAATGTGGCAGGGTTCAGAGTTCTTAGAACACCAGAAGCAACAGAACAGGTCTGCCAGAGACGTGTAGTTTTAGACACACTGTCTCTCTCTCTCTCACACACACTCACACACACAAACATACACACAATGAGTCAGTGGGTGAATCACACTCTGGCTATGCTGCCTCTCGACTTTATAACAGCCGCCAGCACGACACTGTATTTAATATTCCAAACAACTGTACTTTGTCGCATGTATTCACATATTTTTCCACATATGTACGTATTTACGCCATATTCCCTAAACATCCACACACGAACACAGATTCCTCTCACCAAATGTTTCTGGGTGATTAAAAATATTAGTAGCAGAAGTGACACAAGTACAAACAACACATTCACTTCCGTGCTTTTTCTGCTCCATTCAAATGCACACATACAGACAGAACTATGCACACCCAGCACTGGGGAAGATTGCCGATGAGTCAGGTGGAGAGAGGAGGGAATCCTTTTCTTTTTGTGTGAAACGAGGACTATAGGAGAAGCAGAAACAGGCTTCTGCACCACAGAAACCGATTCTATTAAAGCTGACTTATGATTCAGTCCCACATATGAACTCACAGCAGAATGTGCAAAACATTAAGACAGGATGAGGAAAATACAGAGAGAATTGTACTAAAAATGTCCATCTGTGCCAGCATGAATCCTCATTTGTCTCAGAGTGATACTAAAAAAAACCCCTTGGAACTCCAGGCATGGATCAAAAGGCCTTAACTCTGTCATAGTTTAGTTTATTCATAAAGTTAGGTTTTATAACATGAAAACAAGTCACATCTGGATGATTTTGCACACTTTTAAAAGCTAACCTTAGCAGCTTTCAATATCAGTCTGCCTGAGGCAGAACACACACACTGCAGCTATCCACAGGGTGAAAAAGAACACAATGTCTCCTTCCAAAAACTGTACAGGCAAAGGAAGAAAAAAAAAGAAAAGAACTTTAAAACATCCCCATCTGGTGGTGTTTCAGGGAAGTGTCAGGGCTTTTTGAAAGAAAGCCATTGCTTGAACTTTGAAAACAGCAATTTGTTTTTTATTTAAAGGATCATTCGGTTGATCACGTGTTTGAGTTTAATGGGCATTATTGCAAAATTATCTTTGTAGAACACATTCCTATTTATGTACAGATGAAAACCAACTTGTTACCGCTGAAAAAGGCTTCTGGCAAAGTGAGATCAGTGGCAACAAGCTCAGGGGAAAGACACTGCACATGAAGGCAGCTGCATGAAGCCGTGCAGCAGTTAATGTACGCCGCAGGTGTTCAGATTTGATAGGAATGGCACAACGCCAGGGGGCTGTGAGTCAATCATAAAAACCTGAAGCTACGACTGACCTCTCTCAGCTGTCCCTCATTTTCATCCCTGTTGTCTTATGTTTCTGCACCTTGTTTTCATGAGTTTGCTTCACAGCCAACGAGACTACTTTTTTTTTCTTTCGCCCTTTGGCGCCTGAAGCCTTTTGTTAACAGGACAGTTTTCAGCACTCCAACCACCCTGACTACATGTTGTTCCTTTTCAGACTCTCTTTCTTCTTTTAAAAGTCATGCTTCCGCCGTGACCGGGGAGTGGAGGTTTATCTGTGATTGGAGGAGCTCTCTGACACAAACATTTTACAGGTGATGAGTCACCGCAACACAGGCCATTCAGTACACCGAAGACAAACGCTGAGTGCGTGTTAGTGCGAGTGTGTTTGCATACACATTAACCTTTATATGCATTAGGGTGCTGTTTGTGCAGAGGTTTCATGACACACCACCTACGCACCTTTTAGTCAAAGGCAATGAGATGATAAATGCTGCTGTAAGGCAGGTTTTGATGGCCTTCCTATCTGATATATATACATACATACAAATGGACTCTTTCTTTTTGCATATAAGTGGATATAATTGTTTTCTTTTAATAGCAGCGAGCATAGAACCAGAGGCAGAAAAGAATTCATGATGACACGGGCAGCAGAGGAATATAGAATGTGTCGAGTGACTCATGCAAGACAGAAAGGAGCCATCAGCAGCAAATGTGACAGACAGTATAACACACGAGCACACGGACGATTTATTCCAGCTCCACATGCACACACAGCGGTGTATTTAAAGTTACAACATATATATCTTCAGATGAACACAGACTGTTAGGTGAAAGAAGTTCTCGACTCCCCCCCTTCCCCGCCCTCCTCCCTTTTTTCATTTTTGTATGTCTGTGGCAGAGATGAGTCACTTTTAACTGCAGTTCTCACGTAACGACTGTCACTTGGACTGATTCACACTCCCAACAATTTAACAAAAAAAATAAAATAAAAAAAAAGCTCTGCTGGGTGTTTTTTTTTTCCTTTTTCTTTTTTTAGACAAACTGAGGGTACGACATGTACTGTTTTTATTATTATAGAGTCACGTTTCACTTGGACAATAAAAAAAACATACAAATATGATGCACATTTTGAGATTGATATAAAAATTTTCCAAACATAATGACTGGTTACAATTCAAATTGCAGAGGCATTTTTTTTAAACTAAACTAAACATTAATACTACAATACTGTTCTCCAAGGGTGAAAAGGTTTTGGCAATGACTCAGCACTTCTTTGTAAAGCAGTTAATACACCTTTTGTTATCTTTTTTTTCCCGGCGAACACAAACGACTACAATAGTTTCATCACTTTAATGTTCCTCATCCGTGTCCTCCTCTTCATCCTCATCCCCCTCCTCCTCTTCAGACTCATCCTCGGCGTCGTCCCCTTCCTCCTCCTCCTCCTCCTCTCTCCTCGTCTGGCGACTGAAAGCTCTTTGTTGCTGTGACAACAAATTAACAGTCACTGCGCAACTAAAACACTTTGCGAGGCGGTCATTACGCACGTTTCATGCCTCTGTGGCATCCAGAGCATTTCTCTGTGTCTGCAGTTTGCGGTTTATTAGCAGCGATAATACAGGTTTCAGGAGGGAGCACGCCCTGGAGTGAAATGAGACCACATTCCTCAAGAGTTGTTTTACTTTCAGACCGCCTTTCTAGTTTTATCCCTTATGCAAACAGGGTCCCCACAGCTGCTCGCAGATGGACTCAAACGTCACGGGCAGAGGTTTTTTTTTTTATCACGACATAAGAGACAAATTTGAGGTACGCTGTGTGCAGAAATCTGCCTCTGCAAAGCCACAGTCTGCACAGATATCTGAACACACTCCGAGACGGGAGCGAATTCAAAACAACAATTCTCATTTAGAGATAAATTGACAACTTGCTGACAAAACACTGCCGCCTAAGGATGATGGGTAAACTTTTAATGTGGGAGGAAATGGATGACAGGACTAACAGGCTGTGACATGTGGAAATATAAAGCGAGTGATGAATTGGGAGATGCTTTCCCTAGGACAACTGATAAGACTCGCAGATATCGAGCATCAGTCTGTGCTGGTATGAGGAAGGTTAGCGTGAAGGGGGAAGTTGTTTTTTTTATCATCACAATAAACTTACGCAACAGTGAAAAACATTTATAAAGACAGATAAGAAGCAGTTTGATTATGGTTCGAGGGGGGGAACTTTTAGGGAACTTCTGCTTTGCGTTAAAACATTAAAAAAAAAAAAAACAGATTGTGTTGGAGGTTCCCAGATTGTTTGTTGTTCATCTTACCTGGAAGGTCCCTGATGTGCTCATGAAAGACCCGGTCTGATCGAGGGATGTTTTGGAGTTTGCTCGCACTATGTCCAACCGTGAGAGGTAGTCAGGTGGGTGCAGCGAACTCCTGAACACCTGCCAAAGACAGTAGGGTGCGCTACGTTTTTCCACAAAGACAAAAAAAAAAAGAAAAACACCAACAGAGCTTTTTCATGTATCATATCAAAGCCACATGCTCAAGAGGAAATACTTTGGAACTGTGGGTAATCGTCAAATCAGCTTCTAGTTTGGTGATGTGATTACAGAACACAGAGGTTCTCTGACATTTCAGCCAGACCACTGGTTTTTACTGAAGAGGAAAAAAAAAACCTCTCGATCAGGATTGTCTTCATGCCTGTCATTGTGCCTGTTTCAGATGATTCAATCTCCCATGTTTTGTATAATGAGTCACTGAAAAGCAGCCTTGTCTCGGTGAGGAGTTTTGTTTCAGTATGAATGGAAGGGAGATGATTCAGTGCGCAAATGCACAGAGGGTGCGGAAAATAGCACAAGGGCATCTGCAGGAGGAACCTCACATCGCCGAATCTCTTTTTCATCCCTTTGTTGTCTTCACCACACGCTTTCTCTCCGAAAATAGTACAGCGAACCTCTCAACAGTTGGTAAACAGAGCGAAGCAGCGAGCGCGACTGAAGCGATTGTTCAGGATTCTGTGCAGGTAACTTTAAAGTTGAGTTAAAGGGTGTGGACTGATACTGTGGGCAAATTAAACAAAACCTTCCAGGTTGATCAAATAAAAAGCCCAGGGTGTTCAAGAAGCTGGAGCAGCTTTTAGCGGAAGAACAGTCTCACACATAATACATTACGTCTGATGACACGTTCAGATCCAGAGGCAGTTTGGGACATGTATCTTAGTGCCAATGGTCCTCATTGTGGACACGTTGAAGGACCACTTATTGACCTAACAGGACTCGAAACAAGCAGCTTAGTTTCCACGCAGATGTTGTCTCGGCCTTCGAGTTTCTGGAATTAATAGAGTCTGTGAAAAATGAACTGTCAAACTCACAGGAAGTATCATTCACAAAAAACTTCCTGCTCATCTTTCATGTTCATTTCTGCAGTGATGGTAAAAAAAAAAGTAGCTGTGAGTGCAGAACCAAAGCTCTGGATCCATGCTGTTCGTCCCAGGAGTCGTCTTTTAACAGGAAACACCCTGAACACTTGGAGTCAATGGATAGATATTTCTACTTTGCAGTACAGGTGTCTGTAATCAGAATACATGTGCCGATTTTGGCTTTGCAAGATCCAAAATATTATATATTTTGCTTTTTACTTTCTGTTTTGATTTTTACATACCTGTATCAGATCAATAATTATATCTGTAACAGGTTTACTACTACACTGGCTAACTAAGAATGTCTGACCAGAGTATCACCTTACCTCCAGGTCTGCGTCTTCATCCACACTTTGAATGCTTTGGAAGGCCAAGGTGTAGATCTCCAAAGCCTTGGCATGGAAAGCCATTTCCACTGTCACGAACTCACCAAAGACTTTCTGAATGACGGGAAGTAAAAAAGATAATTTGTTAACATACTCAGACAGAATGTGAGTGAACTGCAACTTTCTGATAATGGCAAGACATTTAAAAAAAGACAATTTATAAAACAAGAACTGTTTCAAACAGCTTGAAATAGATTGAAGAGAAAGTGGTGTTAGAGAAGGCCTTCGAAGTTATCTCTGTCAGAGTTCAGTTCACTGTGGACTGAGCGCTCGACACGGCAAACCTTGATATCCTGGATCTTCTGCCTCTCGAACTCGTCTATGGTCTCCTCCAGCTGCTTGGTGGTCCGTGTGGCGTCCATGGTGGCTCTCTGAAGTTCACTTTCAGCCTGACGGTGTGAACATTTATACAGAGCATACTGTCTTTTTAAACGATTCAAAACATTTTCTTTTATGCACTTTCGGTTGAAACGTGATGAACTTGCAAAGAAGTGGAACAAAACTGACACTTTTATTGAAAACAATACATGAAAAGCTACATTTTCAATGAAGAGGTGCACACCTGAGACTGAAAGTTTTGGTCAAGGAAACACAAAGATATTTACGTTTATTAGGCTTCATTCTACTTCTGCAGGTACTGAACAGAGACTGTGTTTGACAAATCAAATTAATTCTAATTGACATTACATTTAGTATTCATACATATTGCTGCTGTAACATGTAAGTTTCTCTGCCTGTTTGATAGAAAAAAAAAAATAAAGAAGTAAAGAGAAACAATGCAAGGATACAATAATCTGTCTGTCTGAAGGGTTTCTCAGCCTGGTCCTCTCAAGCCGAGCCATCTGTTTGGCTTCTCTGTCTCTGGCACTTTGAGTTGTCTTCAGATCCTCCTGCATGGACACAGATATTATTATGAGAATTAACTGTCGTTATTTTCTGTCATAATAAGGTATAATTGGCTTTATCAGTCTATTAAACAAACATCTGGGTCACATTTTTATAAAGTTATCCCTCATAGCTTCATTCAGATATAACTTTGAAAGGGACAAAGGAAGCCACGGTGCGTGCAAAATATTTGCTGTTTCCATGAGACTGAAAGGCATTCCTATGATTTTATAATACAGTTTAATGATAACTGTATAAAAAGAGTGCTAACCACCACAATGTCGTGCGGCCCACCATTTGTGACAAGATGAATGAGAAAAATGTTTGCAGGAGAAACCAACCTTTTTTTAGTCTGATTTCATAACATTCAGGTAGCCTTGGTATTTCTGTGCAACAATCATAATGATTTCAAACGCGACACCGTTCTTACTGCGTACAGAAAAACCCCCATAAAGCAGAACATAATAGTTTTCAGCATTCAGGTATTTAATTTAGAAGTGCAACTATCCAAATCAAACAGGGCAAACATTTATTTTAGATATGCTGGAAATGATGCAGTTCATGAAAAATACTCTAAATCCAACAAAAGAGATGACTGAAAACTAAACATAAGGGTCGGTGCTGGCAATGCTAATGGGAAATTATCACTGGGGTAATCCTGCCCTCTTGTGGTCACACTGTAGCACTGACACAAACCGTTACCAGCTCAACATCCTCTTGATTCTCTATCCTCATTTTAGTGAAATAAATAAACAGAAATGGCTTTTTAAATATATTTTTTGGCTGAAGCTGTGCTTGGTTAATTTGTAAATTAGTGTCAAGGTCAACACAGCTGCAGATGATGATAACACTTACCCTTTTACGCTTCACCACCGCTCCATAGCTTTTTAATGGCTCAATGACTTTGGCTTCCAGTCTTTCCACCTGCAAAGCAAATTTACATGATAGGTTCTCAACATATTCAGACGGTGTGATTACGAGCATCATCAGTGGAAAAAACAACAACAAAACAACGTAAAAACCCACCTCAGCTTGACGGTAGTCTTGAATCTTGGCCAGGTGGTCAGCAAACTGCTTCATCCCCCTCTTGAGATCTGGGGTCTCCGTGTCGGCATAAGTGCCGATTTCTCGGACCAGGAGGTCTGCTTTGTCTCGCAGCCCGGCTGTCTTGCGAGCATAGGCAGCAAACAGTTGGCACATCTCTCCGAAGTGTTTCTCCACATTGGTGATGTTCTCCTGAATCCTCCTTGTCTGGTTATCTCTGGAAAGGATAGATTGTGTCATTCACAACAATAATCAACTGAATAGACGTTCACACGGGTGCATTTGGTATTACCTGCCACCAAAAGGCAAAGGTGTTTCTGCCTGTTTGGGTTTGTTTGTCTGTACCGTTAATATTTTACGAATCACTAAACAGATTTAAATGAAACTTTCAGAAATTAATCATTGTATGAACACTGAGTAGGTTTTCGATTCAAGATGGCTGCCACAGTAAAGCAATCTTAGCAAATTTAACAGATATTGACCTACAGTTTGGTGTGGTGGTGGCTGAGACTGCTCCCAACTTTATTCTGAGCGCTAGCTGATTATGAAAGATCTGTGTTTAAAACTTTGGCATTACCTATTACAGTCAACTCTGTCTGTCTGTTAGCAAAACATCTCATAAACCACTGGATAGATTTTAATTAAACTGTCAGAAAAGAATCATAGGACATGCATCTACAACTGATTGACTTTTGGCATCAGTCCAGTTGAAGATGGCCATCACAGCTAATCAACCTTAACAAACACAAAAATGCCTGTAACTCAGTCAGTTTAATAGACACTGAGGTAACATTTGGTGTGGTAGTAGCTGAGAGTCATTCACATCACCTTCTGAGCATGACATCTGTTAATATTACATGAGATTGTCCGTAACTTTACATTCAAAACGGCTACAATTCATTTCTCATCATGAAGTGATCTTAGTCTAAAACTCAGGCATGAAAGGCCAATATGAACTACTCCAAGGAATGCTAGGCCCTTATTTCATATAGGGAAAGACGTGATGAAACATGCTTTTTAAAATAAAAAAGTACAGGTTTTAAATTTATTCAGCTGTGAGTTATTTAAAGATATCGCTCAACCCTTGATAACCATCTAGCATGTTGTAGATTTGATGCACACATTATTCACAAACCCTTAGATGACACAGTTAGTAACCGTATTTTTTATTTTTTGTTTCTTTTGTCGTTTTTGCACCACACTTTAAGAAATGACCTACACACAGTTCATAAAGGTAAACAGACATAATTTTTCCGAACGTAACCCATTTAACATCATCGCTGTGCCAGAGGAAAACACAGATTAACTTGTTAAACTCAACGATGTCCTCGCTGGTTTTCGCTTGAATTTAGTTTAGTTAAATGTTTTTGCGTGTTGAATATATTTTACCTGGCTCTCGCATCAGGCGTACGACTCATCTCCGCAGACAAACAGTGAGTAAAATGTTTCCTGTGAGCAGGGACGTCTCTTAGCACCTTGCTAGCTGGCTAACAGCTATTAGCACGCCATTCTGCCGTTTCCATGGAGTCCCCCCAGCGTTTCCGCTTGGAGATTGCATTCTGGGAAATCGATTTTTTTCCTGTTTGTTTTGCTTACACACTTTTCTTCCTTGTTTTTTAGTACTTGGCTAATTGAAAGAGTAACCCCCCCCCC